>NC_138223.1:11019664-11283621 GCF_964197995.2 Scardinius erythrophthalmus | reverse complement strand
CACACTTATACTCACAAACACACACAGACTCCTGGGGTGGTGGGGTGGCCTGGCAGGAGGCCACTCAGTGAACGAAACGTACTAGGTGACATTCGACAAGCCTGAGGTAAGATTTTATACACTAGAACATGGCAGGCAAATGGAGCAGATCACCAAAACAAGACCACTGGGAGTGAGTGGAAAAAGAGAGGCCTATTTGTCTCACTTGAGCTCATTGTGTACTCAATGAAATTATAAAGTGTGACGTGAATGAATGGCGAAATACAGGCAAAAAGTCATGTGATTCACCGTGTCCCCGTTGCTGCTGGAATAGGCTAATTACCTTGTCTATGAGATCAGTCATGTTCACAACCAAACAGACCAAAAAGACAGATTAATTATGGAGTAAACAACTCAAGACATTCTGACATTATCATGTTTACACACATCTGAATCATGACACCTGCAGTGTTTACTGAGGGTTTGTTGACTAATGACCTTAAAGGGTGATAAGAAATGAAAGCTTTAGGATAAGTTCTGCCGGGAAGACTCAATTGTTACGTCACTTATTGCCTTCTCATCTATCCAATCATATTCTAATACTTCTGGTATAAAAATCGGTACTTACACATGTCTGAGTTCGCAGATGCTGACGCCTACATTCACCTTCATCCTCCCCACCACCACCACCAAGATGGTCCCTTCCCATACCTCCCAGGGGGCGTTATTTTGCCTCCCGAGTCTTTCTGGTAGAGCTTATTTAAACTCCATATTGGACATTTGTGAAAAGCACAACCATCTTTAGGTCTAATATTAAAATATGTATTCAGCCATTGTTAAAGGGGTAGTTAAAACATGGCTGTCTATGCAGTTGAAAGGCATTTTTTAAATCAGCGTTTCATGACTAGAGAAAACACAGAGAAAGGGGCTGTGGCATTTTCCTTTTTCATTTACATATACTACCATCATTGTAATTTGTAACAATACAATACAAGCTATTTGAAAGTCAGTGAACTTGTTCTTTCAGTTAAAAGGAAGAGTTCAAGAGAGATGAAATTTAGTTAACCAGGACTTATCACAAATTGCATTCCTCTGTTTGTGTGTTCCAGACAGGATATCAGTGTATGTATCAGTATGGATATTTGTTTCTGCAAGCTATATGTGATTGTCTTTATGAGTGAGTCATTAGATACATTTACATGCATCCAAATAATCCATTTACAATTTAACTGAAAAAATATGGAAGGCCATTAGTGCCACATAAGAAAAAAAATTGCTTTGGTTAATCAGATTTAAAAGATAAAGAGTCATAATTTTAACTGTCAATTTATGTCATAATCATGATTTTTTTTATCTCAATTTAGACTTTAAGTCATCATTTCAAATTTCATGTCATAATTATGACTGTTTGTTATAATTTCAACTTTTGAGAGAATGATTGATCAAAGGACAGAACAATAGATAGAAAAAAAGGGTTGAGCATTTCTATCCATGCTCATATAGAAATAGTTTGACAATATTTGTATTATTTACTCTTAAGGTAGGGACACACCAAATCGACGCCAAAGAACTAGCACTGATGAAAGCCACCTGTGTTGTCTCCTCGCGTCCTCTGTGTCGGGAAAAAAAAGGTTCAATGGGGTTTACTCTTTTAATTTTAAAGAACCCTTTATGCTAAAAAGGTTATATAAAGAGAAATGTCTCAAATCATTTGCATAACACTTTCATGTTTAACAGTTTTTTTTTCTAGTAATAAAGTATGTTTATAGGCTGTTTAAATCATAAATAATATACTCATGAATAAACTGGGAATCCTGTCAGAAACTGCATTTCACACACTTCCTTTTACTGTTCTAGTCATTAGAATGTTTACTTTATAGATCACTGCACTGCACAGAAATGGCAAAGTGACTTTGACTTCATCATAGGCCATCACCCACAGAGCATCTTCCTCCCTGAACATCTAAAATAACTCTGGTCTTGTGTCTTTATTTGTGGTTACAGCTGAGTCCCATGTCTTGGCAAATGCACCACTTGCTGTGCAATTTTTGCCTTGATGTATAGCCAAGCATGAAGTTTAATGAGTCCATCACTCTGATCTGGATCAGATCGCAGCTTTTCTCTTACGCTGAAACTTTGGACTCGCAACACCAACACTCTCCGAGTATCAAACACTTGTATTCAAAAACATACATTCACTAACAGCTCCTAATGATCTCCAGCAAAGCTCAGCTTACTTAGTCTGTTTAAAAGACACATAAAGGCAGTAAACAAGGAGAGTAACGTCTCTATTTACTTAAACAGATAAACAGATTTGCTGTGAGCTTGTCTTTTTCTTTTTTAAATGCTCTTTTCAAGGCCTAAAGTATCTTCAACAACCTGGAAATGTAAACAAAAAGCTGACTGATTGTGCTGCAAAGTGGATTGACTTTTAAATTGTTCATCATTAACAGTTCACAGTAACATAGAATAATGAGTGACAGTGGACCCAAATCAATTGTGGGATTACAGTTTACAGAGTATAAAATGCAGTGTACTTTACCTATGATTTATCATTGGCCTTTGAATTAAGGGGTAGGGCTGTGATTGGTTTATAAGCTTGTTGCCACATGAACTACAGTAGGTTTTTGCACAAAAAAATCCAATCAATCAATCAATCAATCAATCAATCAATCAATCAATCAATCAATCAATCAATCAATCAAACTTTATTTATAAAGCACTTTAAAACCACCCAAGTGGACCAAAGTACTATACAGAAAAATAAATAAATTACATAAAATACATACTTTATACTGAGCATATAAAACAAATCAAGAGACATAAACCACTAGAAGTGTGAATTTGAATTGAATTGACCACACCTAAAAGGAAGCTGCATCTTATTTATGTCAATAGTTGAGAGAATGAAAGGGCCATTGGTTGACTATTGCTTATTTTGTATAATCAAACACTTCAAGAGTTTGTATTACAGTATTAAAGTTCAGTAGGAAAAAAGAAAGAAAAAAATGGCAATTTGGCCATGCCTTGAACAAAGTGACAATCCCTAGTGATTTTCTGGAAGAAAATTAAACGGCTTAACCTTTAACCAGAACGACAGCTGAGCAAGACAAATAAAGTGACACTTTCCGCTGTGTCTTTGAAGCACTTTCTTTTCTCTCATTCCCTCCTGCTAAGTGAAATAAATAAAAAGAGAGATAAAACAGATAAAAGTGTGACAGGTGTGAAAACAGACTTGGAGTAAGGAAGATTGTATACTAAGGGAGAAAGTATACTTCCTTTGAGTCGTACAAGCGCAGTTCTCTCGCCACGAGTTACCCTGGAAATCCAGAGTTCTCACGAGAGCACAAATTGAATTTGCTTAGCGAGTTACTCTGGCGTCGAGTAATGATGCTCATTAAATATGCCCTTGTATCCGAGCTGCACCAATCACATCGGGTTATCTGATAAAGGCGGGCCAGAGGTGAGCTAAGTAGATGACGACAGCGCTGTGACATCGAAGTCATTAGTAAACATTGCAAGATGGCTATGGATGAACACCAGATGTTTGAAACGGCTTTGGCTGCTACAATGAACGAGTTAGACTTGGCTTTTTATCTAAAAGAGGAACAGAAAACGGCGCTCGAATCCTTCCTTTGCAAGAAGGACGTTTTTTGCTGTTTTGCCGGCCGTATACGGTAAGAGTCTACCAGTTAGCTCCGCTGGTAAGCGTAGGCTATAGGGCTTATTGTTGTGATTGGTCGTAGTGTTATCCAATTGCGTGCAGTGAGATTTTTTAAATGCATGCTTGGTGCCGCCCCTTGAGCTGGGCGATTTTCATTAGTCGATGCCAGATCCCTTAATCTTTCAGATTTGGGTCTGAATTTCCAGGCTAGCCACGAGTTACAATCCATGTAAATACTGCCAAAAAATTACAATTATGTGCGACCGGCGTTGCGCATACAGTAGACGCGTACTCTTCTGATGACGAAATACACGTCACACGCACAGTACACTGACTCTCATGTACGAGTAAAAAGTGACTTTGTAAAGTTTACTTTGGCGTAAAGAGTATGTACGTGCTCCGGCGGATTTTTGGTCGCACATGTGCTTTTTCTTTTTTTGCAGTAATTAATTTACATACAAGGTGACAAATGTTCCCTGTGGGCGTCGATTCACAAGGTAGTCAAAGAAAAACTTTATAAACAGAACAGACAGGAACTCAAGCTACAGTGCCAATGGAGGCCTACATAGACGAGAGATTGTGAAAAGAGTTTAGAAAGTAACCTTATTTGTACAACTCTAGCATGAAAGAATACAAAGATATGTACATGGGTTGTAACTCATGGCGAGAGATTGCTCATGTGTCGAACGCCTGTGTACAGGTCAAAAGATGTATACTTTGCAAGGCTGTGTGTTCAACTGTTACCATACGTGAGCGATGAGCATACGCGTAAAAAACAAAGTATACTTTCTGCTATACATTCATGGTCTGATCACAGTCAAGATGTCATTTTTTAGGTCTGTTCCTTAGTATGTAACAGCAGAGGCCATAAAGGAGAACAAAATCGTAACTTGTTCTGTTCAAAAGCTCTGTGGACCCGCTTTACATATTTCACGATGCAATATACTGGCACCATTGAAAGATGACACATCTGCGCTTAAGGCAGCTTTTCTGACTGATGTGACATGTCAATTCAATTCACTTAATTCAATTTCAGGAGAAACAAAAGAATGCTGGTGATGCTGAATGATGAGGTTGGATTTGAAGAGAAACTTTACAGCAACTTTATGAAAAAAAAAATGACATTAATTTTCTACATTTCACAATCAACCACAGGGTAACAAACAATCAGGTGCTTTTTCACCCATCCCATACTATTCATTAACCTGACGTGCTTTAAATCCATGCTGACATTCTTAGACTATATTTTAAAACCAAAATACATTATAACAAAAGCAAAAATAAACCAAAAAGGGTTCATGTCACATGCCCATGTCATTTGCAAGCTCTTAACACAAACCACAACCACAATTCCTTAATACAAAAAACACCTCTTCTCTGTTTTGTCTTTTACCTTTCTGAATTTAAAAATGCAATTCTGGTCAAACAGTTTAGTCTTGGTAAGATTTTCTTTTTAAATAATTTAATACTTTTATTCAGCAAAAAAAAAAACACTACGTTTATCAAAATGACATCAACGACATCTATTACAAAATATTTATTTTTTTAAATAAATGTTACAGCACCAAATCAGCATATTAGAATTATTCTGAAGGATAATGTGACACACAAAAAGCTTCACAGCCATCACAGGAATAAAGTCACAGAGTATTATTTTAAAACCACAATACATGATAATATCAGCAAAAATAAACCGAAAAGAATCCAAGTCACATCCCCATGTCTTCTGTAAGCGCTTAATCCAAACCACAACCACAGTTCCTTCACACAGAAACCACCTCTTTCCACTTTTACTTTTCTACAGTTGTACTTCTGCTCTAGCTTTCTCTAGAACCGCAGCATTGCCGTATTGCAAGTATTGTTTGCGACTGTACGATAAATTGCTTATGATGCTCCTCATTTGCAAGCTGCTTTGGATAAAAGCATCTACTAAATGACTACATGTAAATGTAATGTAAATTTATTCAACTATTCCAACATGGCCTATAAAAATATATATGCGTTTGTAGGACTAAACAGAAAAATAAATGTTTAACCTTATATGAGCTAAGAAAGCAATGCTGATGATGTAAGATGAACTGAAATTTGTCTATCCCCTTTTGAATAGATGGAAGCTGTACTTGTGTGACTAGAAACCATCTGTCCAGGGATTTTACCAAGATGGCCACAGAGTAAAGAGACTTGCTTCAAAAGGACATTGGTAATAGTCTCTCTTTTTCTGTCAATACTCTATCAGCATGAATCATATTACCAGTATGATGGCACTTTTCCAAGCTTGTACTGCCTTCATTCACTTTTAAAATAGATCAAGAACACTTGTAGTGATGTACAACAAGGTGCTTTTTATGCGCCGCTGGAGAACATGGATAAAAAAGGAGCAACGCTCTCTCTCTCTCTCTCTCTCTCTCTCTCTCTCTCTCTCTTTCTCTCTCTTTTTTGTCTCTGCAGTCATTTGTCATTGCCATCGTTTTGATTGACAGCTGGTACGGATGAGTGAGAGCTCTTCCTGTCCACCCACCAATCAGCCACCTCCTCCAAGCCCTCAACATGATGGCCGGGGGTCGGAGGTCACTCTCATGCTCTCAGTGAGTGACTCTTGATGAAGACGCTGATGGAGAGATGCAGTTCCTCTCCTCCATCATCTGTCTTTCTCGCTGTTTTTCAGCCTGAGGTCCTTCCACCCGTCTCACAGCAGACCATCCATCTGCCTGTCTGCAGCCACCACTAATCAAAGCTGCCAGAGGGGCGGCTCCATAAAGCTCTTCACGAGGAGAATGCATTTTGTTTGCGTGTGAGAGATAAATGAGAATTAATGTACTTCACATCAAAATTAATAAACGTAACAAACGGACAAAATTTGTTTTACCCATGTGCGTGCATCAGAAAATGATGTTGTATCTTAACATAACTGGAGATACATGGAGATTTTTTGGGATCTTCAGTTATTTGATTAGCGCACTTACAGGCGATTATAACTGAAAAACAATTAATCGTCACATTTTCATTAAAAGCATCGGCTTGGTTTCACAGACAGGGCTAAGATTAAGACAGGATTAGGCATTTGTTCAATTAGCACATTTAAGTACCCTTTATTTACATGCCTTAGAAAAAACATTACTGGTGTACATCTTGAGACAAAACAAGGGCATTAAGCCTGGTCTGTGAAACCAAGGGATTACCTTTTAAAAAATATTAAAACAGATTTAAAAACATATATTTCACAATATTACTGTTTTTACGGTCAAATAAATACAACCTTGATGAGCATAAGAGACTTACTTTCAAAAAAGTTCTATCTATCTATCTATCTATCTATCTATCTATCTATCTATCTATCTATCTATCTATCTATCTATCTATCTATCTATCTATCTATCTATCTATCTATCTGTCTATCTATCTATCTATCTATCTATCTATCTATCTATCTATCTATCTATCTATCTATCTATCTATCTATCTATCTATCTATCTATCTGTCTATCTGTCTATCTATCCATCCATATCCATCCATCCATCCATCCATCCATCCATCCATCCATCCATCCATCCATTATTTTGTCAATATAGTTGTGAGAATGATGGGGCCATAATTTGACTTCTGCTTATTTTGTGTAATCAACCACTTTTTCAAGAGATTTTATCTTATGTTCAGAAAAGAAAAACTAAAAAAGAAAAGAAAAATGGATTTAGATTGCATTGAACAAAGTGACACAATCCCTAGTAATATTCTGAAAGATCCATCTATCTGATTTATTATTTATTTAAATATAGTTGTGAAAGTGGCAGAGCCATCGTTTGAATGTTGTATCTATGTCATATCTTAGCGCAACACAAACTGGAGATACATGGAGATTTTGTGGGGATCATCAGTTATTTCATTAGCGAATTCACGGCGATAATGTCACGTGAATGACATTTTCATTAAGAGCATCGCTCTTAAGCCGGTCTCAGTGAGGCATTCAGCACACGAACACGTTAGTAAGTAAACACTCGGATTCCTCCCATCACAGTTCTGATAAACATACGGTGCTTAGCAGTCTCCCATAAGAGTCAAGAATTCTAATTAATACAGCTTACTCTTTAAAGAATACACATACTCTCTTAATGGCAGTACCCAAACACACACTCACAGTTCTGGTGATGTGCTAGCCCCCAAGTGTGAACAGCCCTTAATAAAAATGTTAATTGAATCTTAGGAAGTCTCTAGGCCCAGGTTTAGCCTGATTCTCCACAGCCTTCTCTCTCGTGCACACACACACTCGCACACTTCACAGCATTTACACAGGCACTCAGCTGTTTCTGTGAAGGCACAGTCATTAATTTTTATCTGTTCAGACGGACCAACTGTAACATCACAAATCTCAGAGAGAGCAGGGATGGGTGGGTGGGTGGGTGAAGACCTGTCATCGTATGGTAGAAAGACTTTTTTTCACAACCGACCATGTTTTTTAATATATTTTTTAGAGGGAAGTTCCAAATTAGCTAATATAATGCCATTCAATTAATACATTAGGACTGTTTCATTATTTGTCATCTCTCTCTGTCTCCTATTTAGGGACATTCAAATGTTTTTCAATAAACCGGCATTCATATCGCATTTAAATTTTTTAGTTAAATAGGATAATCAACAAGAAAATGTGATGCTTATGTGTTGCGGGTGGTTGCCAGGTGTTTTTTTTTTTTTTTTTTTTTTTTACTGGCCTAGGTTAAAAAAGGCCAAAGTTTCTATGATATGATATTTCCTACTCTTATTATGTGTATTTTCTTTTTTTAAGGAAGATAGTCATGTTAGTTGTGTGGTGAAAAAATGCTTACCTTATCCATCTTATTATTATATATCCGTATATCTGTATTATTATCCACCTTATATGCTTACATCATTTTTTTCAATGCAGAAGTAAGCTATTTTCTCTGAATGTGCAAGACTTCCAATTCACTAGCTGCTGAAAAAAAACAAAGTGCAGTAAACTGTAAAACTATTTGCGCTACAAATCAAAATGTTTATATGATAAAAATCAAAAATCAAATGTTTATACCAAAATTATTACGTTTATACATTAAAGCTACATTATGTGACTTTTGGCCCTCTAGCGGTTAAAAAACAAAACTGCATGCATTTTGCAGAAGAACATTGTTTTAGTTGTGTTTCGACTCTGTGTGACTGTACAGATGAATATGGTTCGCAGAGAAAACATTAATGGTTACTCAAGTAACCCTGGTTCCCTTTCGATATGGTTCACTCACATTGCATTAGTTCACTAACGCTTTTAGGGAAAACTCTGTTTTCTCCGAATCCTGAGTCAGCCTGCTTGCAGAGTGCCTTTTATTCGGCTTGCTTGCAGAACACGTTGAATCGGATTGCTTGCAAAATGCTGTTGTTCCGCTGCGAGGCTCGTTCAATGGCGAAAAGAGGCAAGGAGAGCGACGCTTCAGTCTTCTTCGGAGCAGCGAGATGATCTTCACGCTGAAGGAGAAAGATTATGATGATTGGGCATTTCTGCATGGCTTATATAGGCAGCCAACCTGCCCCTTTCGGCGGGCTGAAATACCATTTCTCTGTGCACTTGCACCGACGTAAACCAATCAGGCTTCAGGATTCTGAGAAAACTGAGTTTTCCCTATAAGCGTTAGTGGACTAACGCAATACGATTGAACCGTATCGAAAGGGAGCACATATAATGGGAGTCCGCTCCAGTGGAATATAATGGTGGTAGAGAAGGCAGATGTGTTTTGCTTGGAGCCGAAGTAAATTGTTCTTTCTCATAACTAAAAAAAGAGGGAGATTATCCTACAGCTCATAAAACATTCAACACTAGACTTAAGAGATATAACCAGTTTAGATGGAAAGGATTTCAAGCTGACTAGCTGAAGATGTAACTGTAGTTATACCATAATAGAAACGGTACTTCTTTGAAAATAAATTCCAGCACAGCGCTACAAAAACCATAATGAAATGAGCCTTCACAATAGATAATGCTTTACGAACTTTGTTAGAGCTACACATGGCAATATATCTGTTCAATAATATACCTTACTCACATGTTGAGCAATAAAAATGTGATCTCCGCATTGCTTTTACAGCATTTCAAATCCCTCAGTTCTCGCCATCTCCGAAAAGTCAAGCCAATGGCGATTCTCGTTTATTTCGAGCTCTGTTGCTTTCTCTTCTTTCTAGCAGACTCTCCTCTATTCACGTTTTTTTTTATTAATTTTTTTTACAGGTGATTCCCTGGAGGTTTGAGATTTAGCATGCTCCATTTCAACCTTTCGCGCTCGTTGTGATGCGTCAACCACACCATACATGCATCAAAGTAGCCCGAGTAACTTTTCTCTATTTACGGATATAACAAGACATGTATGGGCGAGTGCCTCATGTACGAAAACTATCCCGACAGGTCTAAAATATAAACACTTATATTAAGCTTACCATAGTGAAAAAAAAAGTTGATAACATGATAACAAAAATCAGATTGCATGCAGCATATAGACTGTTTTTGTAGAGCTAAAATAACTGGAAGCTGACACTGGAAGCCTTGCATATTCAAGTTATAAATGGTTGTGCCTCTTTTATGTTAAAAATAGGGTGGATAGGTCAACAATAATTTTTTTCCGCCTTTGATTGGATGCACTGGGAAACAGGTGTTGTCATTTATGTTGCAGATCGCCTCCTTATGTCCCCAGGCTATTGACACTGACATGCCTAGATGGTTTATAATCACGTGTGCAGACTTGGTGCCACTTGCAGAACACAATATATTTCAGATATTCAGATTCAAGGGCCGTTCAAACCAAGGATGATAACTATAACAATAAAGATTTCGTTTTAGAACACCAGAGTCCACACCACAACTATAACTTTAATGACACATGAATTTGCCAAGTAATGCTCTTGGATCATATTTGTTGACAATGCAGCCCATGCTTATAATAAACAGAACATTATTGTGCTTTGGACGCTAATATAGCTATCATAGTTACCTCTAGTACCTATAGTAGTTTTTAATAATCATTCCATTCAAAAGTGAATAAAGGCTACATTTAATTTGATACGATTTGAGCGTTCACCAGCCTGTATCAAACCCTGTCTCTTCAGCTAAATCAGCCTTAAGAAATCCATTTCTTATGCAAATAGCTTGTGCTCTATAATTACCTCCCCAGCAAACACAGAACGTTGGTACAACGTACCCAACCTTCTAACAACGTTCAGGGCCATTGCTTAAGGTTGTGCCTGTGGTGTCTTGACAACCACTGGACTATTATGTACTCGTCACTGCCCTGAAGCGCGAAAATCAGCCTTTTAAATTTCAACCGCCCGTTGGGCTCAATGTGTTGACTCATTCTTCATCGAGCAAGGATACGTGCATGAGTATTGCGTTTAATTTACCTCAGCTAAATAAGATACATAATTATTCAAACACAACCTACAACTTCATTTTCTTATGTGATTAATGTAGCCTCGCTCGCACTGTTTAGTTTTTCATTTGATTTGTCTGCCATTTAGTCTCATTCGTTTCTTTGCTCCTCTGGATTTGTTGATGTTTCCTGGACTGATTCCGGTAAGTTAACCGATCTTTATTGCCCGGCTTTCGACTACGCTCCCCTGTCTGCCATGTACAGAACCCGGTTCCCTTTCAAGGGAACTCCCGTTGCGTCGAGAATGACGCTATGGGGAACGCTTTGCGTGATGACGTCTTGAAGCACATGTAAAATCAGTCCAATGGTGTAGCGGGACGTCAGAGGCGGGTGACGTCACGTACCAGGAAGCTATAAAAGCCGGCCCGAAACAGAAAACGAAAGCTTTCTGAGTCTTCAGTTGCGCTCTGTGTTGAAATCTGTCTGTCTTATTTGGTGTTGTCTGTATATATTTATATTATATTCAGTATGGCGAGCAAGCAGCAGTTTAGAGTGTGTGTCCATCCCTGCCCGCGTTATTTAACGGGAGGTGACACACACACTCTTTGTGTTGTTTGTTTGGGAGAGGAGCATGCCCAGTCAGCACTCGAGGGTGGTGACTGTGTGCATTGCTGTGCGCTTCCATTGCGTACGCTCCGATCCCGTTTGGCTCGGTTCAATCCCGACCACGTTCCCCAGGGCTCGGGTCCCGCCGCGGCTGAGGCTCGGCGGTGATCTCAGACCTGGGGTTCGCAAATGGATCTGTCAGTGGATGTTGAGACGGGCTCTGCCTTATCTCAGCCTCTTTCTGACAGATCCAGTGCCTCTCATCAGGGTGTGGAAGCACGCGCTGCGGTTACTTCCCCCCCGATAGAGGCACCAGTACTGCAACTATCCAGCTCTGAGGAGTTGGATGTTGTAAGTATTGATGCTGAGTCTGAGGATTCGCCACCTCAGTCTCATGCTTTTGAAGAACTGCTCGATGTGATCACGAGAGCAGTTGACAGATTGTCTATTGAGTGGCCAGAGGATAGGCAGGACGTTCGTTTAAAAAGCAAACTCGACGAACGCTTCCTGCCATCTCGTGCTCAGCCCCAGCGTAGGAGCCTGCCGTTTTTCCCCGATCTCCACACCGAGGTGTCGAGATCGTGGGGGAGACCAGTCTCTTACAGAGTTTACACACCACACACCTCTCTATATTCCACCATTTCACAATATAAAGATCATGGTTATGGGGAGATGCCGAAGGTGGAAGAGACGCTCGCGGGCTATCTCTCTCCAGCAACGGCATCTTCCCTGAAGGCTCCTACACTTCCCTCAAAGCCAGTAAAGTTGACATCCACCCTGATTAATAAGTCGTATGCAGCCGCTGGTCAAGCTGCAGCGTGTCTGCATACGATGTCCATTTTACAAGCCTATCAGGCAGAATTATTGGGGGATTTAGAGGAGGGCGGGGGAATCGGTCCCGACACTGTGGCTGAACTGCGCAGAGCCACGGATGTTTCTCTCAGAGCCACCAAGGAGACCGCTAAATCTATCGGGCGGGCTATGGCAGCCCTGGTGGCCACTGAGAGGCATCTGTGGCTCAACCTGAGCGATATTAAGGACAAAGAGAAGCATGTTCTGTTAGACGCTCCGGTTTCCACTGCCGGGTTATTTGGGGATGCAGTAAATATTGCGGTTGCAAAATCACAAGAAGCCGCTAAACAAGCATCTGCTCTTCAAAAGCTTCTTCCCCGCCGTTCTTTCTATGAGGCTGCTGAGCGGGAGCAGCCTCACTCCTTTAAAAAGGGTGCTGAGCATCGTGCCACTCAGAAGCAGAGCGTGTCCTCTCGTGCTCCCCCACAAAAATCTCGGGGACACGGAGGGCGCGCTCAAACCCAGCAGTCTTCGAGGGGTAGAACGGATCTGCGGACCGTTATTACCGCCAAGAAGGCTGCTGGGAAGAAATCCTGATGTCCGAGGGCTCAGGATTAATGAGGGTAGTTCCCCCCGAAGCAGAGCGGTTAACACCTCTTTTTACGGTGCCCGTCTCTCTTCGGTACCCTCAGGGGACCGTTCTGCCAACCCTGCCGCCATCGGTGTTACAGGGCGCAGCGGTCTCCGGCGAGCACATATCTCAAGGACCACCCGGAAACGTAGTGGCCTCGGGATGCCCGCCCCCTCCGAGGAGGGTGTTAGAGCAGTCTGTTCGGTCGCTCCCTGCCGGTGCGCCGTTACAGGGCGTCGAATTGACTGCTCAACAACAACAAAATCCAGAAACCAGTCTCGAGAGGCTGGTACCTCTAGTAGAATCTTTGACAGCGTGGAAGCTACTGTCAAATGTTTCTCGTTGGGTCCTGCAGACCGTAGAAAAAGGGTATCAGATACAATTCAAGAAACGCCCACCTCGGTTTATGGGGGTCCTGCCCACAGTGGTGGGCCCCGAGCAGGTTCTGGTTATGGAACAGGAAGTAAACACTTTGTTAGAGAAAGGGGCCATAGAATATGTACCTCCCTCCGACAGGGAAACCGGGTTTTACAGCCGGTACTTCATAGTTCCAAAAAAGGACGGGGGATTGCGTCCCATTTTGGATCTTCGAGTTCTGAACGAGTCAGTCATGCAGCTCAAGTTCAAAATGTTGACATTGAGACAGATCGTGCCACAGATCAGGTCCGAGGACTGGTTTGTCACGATAGATCTCAAGGACGCATATTTCCATATTTCCATCCGTCCGTGTCATTGGAAGTTCCTGAGGTTTGCTTTCGGGGGCAAAGCATACTAATATCGTGTTCTTCCATTCGGCCTAGCTTTATCACCCCGCACTTTCACCAAATGCATGGATGCAGCTCTGGCGCCACTGCGCCTCCAGGGCATTCGCATTATGAACTACATCGACGATTGGTTGATTTTAGCTCAGTCGCAGCAGATGGCGGTTCAACATCGAGATGTTGTTCTCGCCCATATGAAAGAGCTGGGGTTACGGCTGAACGCCAAGAAGAGTGTGCTTTCTCCACTACAGAGGACCACTTTTTTAGGCGTGGTGTGGGATTCAGTGTCGATGCAGGCGCGCCTGTCACCGCCATGTATAGAGTCCATTCTTGCAGCTGTGAAAAGTGTAAAGCTAGGCCAGCTACTCACTGTCAAACAGTTCCAGAGACTGTTGGGTCTCATGGCAGCAGCTTCCAACGTGATACCTTTTGGACTGCTGCACATGAGGCCCCTGCAGTGGTGGCTCAGGACCAGGGGGTTTTCCCCGAGGGGCAACCCATTTCGCACAATCAGGGTCACGCGGCGATGCTTACGTGCCCTGGTTATGTGGAAGAAACCTTGGTTCCTGTCCCAGGGCCCAGTGTTGGGAGCTCCTTGTCGTCGCAAACTGCTAACGACGGATGCTTCCCTCACGGGTTGGGGAGCGATCCTGGAGGGTCGCTCATCTCAAGGTCTGTGGGAAGACCATCATCGTTCCTGGCATATCAATCGCCTAGAGATGTTAGCTGTCTTCCGGGCTCTGAGGAGCTTTATCACAGATCTCAGGGGACACCATGTGCTAGTACATACGGACAACACTTCGGTAGTCGCCTATATCAACCACCAAGGGGGTTTGCGCTCGCGCCCGTTATCCAACTTGGCACGCCATATCCTCTTGTGGTCCCAGGGGAAGTTACTGTCACTCAGGGCAGCTTACATCCCCGGGGTCCAGAATATAGGAGCAGACACTCTGTCGAGGCAGGGGCCGAGGCCCGGGGAATGGAGGCTCCACCCCGAGGTGGTGGAGCTGATATGGAGGGAGTTCGGCCAAGCACAAGTGGATCTGTTTGCGTCTCGAGAGACTTCTCACTGTCCACTTTGGTTCTCCCTCACGCATCCAGCTCCTCTGGGACTGGATGCTATGGTTCAGACGTGGCCGAGGCTACGTCTGTACGCCTTTCCCCCAGTTGCTCTGCTCCCGGGAGTTCTGGAGAGAGTTCGCAGGGACCGGGTTTGCCTGCTTCTTATAGCCCCGCATTGGCCGGGCAGAGTATGGTTTCCCGATCTGGTCTCCCTCCTCGACGGGCATCCTCTGGAGTTACCCGTCAGGAGAGACCTTCTGTCCCAGGCAGGGGGCTCAATATTTCACCCCCGCCCAGAACTGTGGAACCTGTGGGCTTGGCCTCTGAGGGGGCCCAGCTCATAGAGTCAGGTCTCTCAACTGAGGTTGTTGAGACCATTCTACAGTCCAGAGCTCCCTCCACGAGGAAACTTTATGCCCTGAAGTGGAGAGTATTCACTTCTTGGTGTAGTGACCGTCGGTTGGACCCAGTCCACTGCCCAATTGGTACAGTGCTGGAGTTCCTGCAGGACCGGTTCACTGCAGGTCTGACCCCGTCCACTTTAAAGGTCTATGTGGCGGCCATAGGTGCTTACCACATTCCTTTGGGTGGAATGTCTGTGGGGAAGGACCCTCTGGTATCTCGTTTCCTTCGTGGCACTTGGAGGCTGAGGCCTGCAGTCCGCTCTAGGGTGCCGCCATTGTACTTGTCCATTGCTCTACAAGGCCTGTCCCTGGCCCCCTTTGAGCCCATTGAGGAGGTTTCGGAAAAGTTTCTGACTTTGAAAGCTATTTTCCTTCTTGCCATTTCTTCTCTTAAGAGAATTGGGGATATTCAAGCATTGTCGGTTGCTCCGTCCTGCTTAGAGTTTGCTCCGGGTATGGTGAAAGCTTTTCTCCATCCCAGACCGGGTTATGTCCCCAAGGTCCCCACTAATGTGGCCAGACCTATTGTTCTGCAGGCCTTCTGTCCTCCTCCCTTCCAGAATGCGGACCAGGAGGCTAATAATTTGCTTTGCCCAGTTCGGGCGTTAGACGCCCATGTCCACAGAGCTGCCCTGTGGCGCAGAAGTGATCATTTGTTTGTTTGCTTTGGCTCCCCTAACAAGGGAGGGCCGGTGTCTAAGCAAAGAATGAGCAAGTGGGTGGTCGAGGCTATCTCACTTGCTTATGAGGCGGCTTGGCAGCCTTCTCCTTTGGCTGTCCGGTCGCACTCTACAAGGAGTATGGCGGCCTCTAAGGCCCTTATTTCAGGAGTTTCACTACAGGATGTCTGTGATGCGGCAGGCTGGTCCTCACCACACACTTTCGTCAGGTTTTACTCTTTGGATCTAGACTCTGCTCCAGGGTCTCATGTTTTGTCATCCTAGTGCTGCTCTATTAGATTACACACAGGACAGACATTCGTAGCTATGGAGGCGTTGGTATAGACGTTCCCCATAGCGTCATTCTCGACGCAACGGGAGTTCCCTTGAAAGGGAACGCCTCGGTTACGACTGTAACCTCGGTTCCCTGAAGAGGGAACGAGCGTTGCGTCGCCTTGCCATATCTCCTTCATGCCTGTCAGCTCGACTTCAGACTTTTACGAAGCTTTCGTTTTCTGTTTCGGGCCGGCTTTTATAGCTTCCTGGTACGTGACGTCACCCGCCTCTGACGTCCCGCTACACCATTGGACTGATTTTACATGTGCTTCAAGACGTCATCACGCAAAGCGTTCCCCATAGCGTCATTCTCGACGCAACGCTCGTTCCCTCTTCAGGGAACCGAGGTTACAGTCGTAACCGAGGCGTTTTATTCATTAAATATTCTGATCTTTGCTTTTTATGTTTTATTTATTATACTTAAAATAAATTTGTATATTCGTTTATTTAGTTGTTTTCTTTATTAACAAATGTATGACTTTTGGAAGTGCAATTTGATTACCGTATAATAAAGTTGAATTAAAGAAAATTTCTGTCATTTTAAATCTTCAAAGTGTACACTTGCAAGTGTTGATTATAATTCATTATAATAAAACATGGCCAAAAGGTTGCTAAAACTATGTTGTGTGGTGAAGGTTGATACAGCGTTGTAACAATGTTGACATTGAACCACCGTTCAGGGCCATTGCTTAAGGTTGTGCCTGTGGTGTCTTGACAACCACTGGACTACATATGTACTCGTCACTGCCCTGAAGCGCGAAAATCAGCCATTTAAATTTCAGAAGGGAAGTATGCGATTTCGCTGCAAGCAAGATCATACAAAAAGCAAAAGATTACACTTTTTTTTTCGTTTACTGTAGGCACAATAATTAATGATAGCACTGTGTTCTTTCTTGGGGCAGATATTTGTGGTAATGGTGACAGGAATGTGGTATATTCTGAAAAAATAAAATAAAAAATACAACAGAGACTTAAAAGGGTAGTTATAAAGCACATTTAAAATGAAAACAAGTGGAAACCAAAGTTCTGTACAAGTAATATAGTGCAAAACAGATTTATGAACAAAACATTTCAGTATAATGAAAGTGAATGAGGACTGAAGCTGAACATCTTTTTAATAAATAAATTGAGTTCACAAAACTGGTCTGAATGATTTGTTCACAAATCAGAATAGATCTGGTTATCGAGTTCAGTTCACTCATTCCATCCAGTTGCAGTGGTTATTGTATTTCTTTTCTTCACACACAAACCTATTGTATGGCTTTGGATGACTTATAATATATAAACCATTTTATGATACTGTCAGCATTATGTTTTGTTTAGTTGCATTTTCATTCCTGTGTGTCTCTTGTGCGTCAGTTAAACTTAGCCTTGATTGCATGTTTCCTAGTTAGTCTCCTTGGTTACAGATTACATTCAGCTATTAATCATTATGTTTCCCTGTGTATTTATAATCCCTTTTCCATTCAGATCATTGTCGGTTCTCGTCTGTGAGTTAAGTGTTAATGTGTGGATTTCTCCTTGTATCTCTGTAGTAATAAAGAAGCTTTATATGGAAGTTTTGCATCATGCTTTTATTATCGACCGCAATATACGTGACAAAAGAACCGACCAAAACGAATTATGAGGACTGCTTTTTCCAGAACAGCCGGACACTGGAGGAATATGTGGAGGGCCATCTACAGCTTTACAAGGAGGCCTGCTGGGACAATGTAACCCTGAAAGAACTTTTCTGGAGCGGCCAAATGCTACTACTGGGTGAGGATCACACCCTGTGGGTATGCGGATCCTCCCTCACTGTGGAAGTCATTGAGGATAACATCAACATTACCTCTGACTCCCTGGTACATGTTCCATCACCTGCAGCTCTCTCTCTCCCCACTCCAGACAGAGTCCCGGAAAGTTAGAGAGTACCTGGGAATCAGTCCTCTCCAAAACCTGCTGTAGACCACTGGCTAATCTGACTTGTCTGACTTTTAGTCTGAACCAATTCCCGCCCATAAAATAACTTCAGTGAACCTTCTTGACTACCTGTTCCCTCCCAAACATCTGCCCACCCCGTTATCCCCAACCTCATGGCTGGACCAAGTTGTGTCGTGCAGTGTCTCAACTTCTCCTTCACCGCTCTTATCTTCAGCTCCTCAGCTCTGCTTCAGGACTTCTCTCCATCAGCTAAGCTCTTGATTCCCTGGCTTCACCGCTGGACTCCACCTTGGCCTCTTTGCCCATAGGCTCCACTGTGGCTCTGCACTCCCTCTGCTCTGCCATAGTCCGCCATCACTCTGGCTCCCTCGTTCCTCCGGTTCCACATTGAACTCTCATCAACCTGGTTCCTCCACGGACTTCCAGGACTCTGGCTGCGCCTCAGCCCTCCACCCCTTCAGCTCCACCGGGACCCTCCTTCCCTCCAGTTCCGCCTTGGTCCTCCCTTCCACCGGTGTCACCCCGTCCTGCCAGGCCCCCTTCACCTCTGTCCCTTAGGCCAGCAGCATAGCCTCGGACCTCAAGACCTTTCTTCTCATCTTCCACAAAAGAAAGTCATCCAGTTTTGGGTAATATGAGAGTGAGTAAACGATAACGGAAAATTTAATATTTTCGGTTAATGAATCCATTAAATTGATAATTAATTGTTGCATGTTACTGTACAATTATTCTGCAAAATAAAAGTTTTGTTTCAATATGCCTAAACTATGTACTTTTGACTTTGACACTAACTTTCACCTCTTGTTAAAAAATATTATACTGTCACACAGAGAGCTTGTTAATACTGTTGATTATGTTTGTATACGTACTTGTTAACTATAAGAGCGCTTTTCCATATTCGTGCCCTGACTTGACAATGACACTGCTTTAAAACTGAGTTTTATTTATCAACATCCATCTGAATTTGTATGCATGCTCTACTCGTATGTGTTTGTATGCGAGATGCTTGATATCACTTGTCTGGTAATTAATTTCTTCAATAGAAGCACAGCAGCTCAGTTGGAAATGAGACTGTGTATCCTCCTGTATCCCTGTGTATCCTCCTGTACACATCCAAGAAACCTCACTTTGGTGTGACACCTGCAGTCTTTCATTTAGCAGAACTCACCTTGGTAATGGAGGGAAGATATCCACACACACACACACACACACACACACACACACACACACACACACACACACACACACACACACACACACACACACACCATTCACGTTGACATGAGATAAATATGAAATAATCCGGGCCTGGCGGCTTGCTGCAGCTTCCATGCAGTGAGTTACTGCTTTGGCAGTCTTTCACCACAGATTTTTCCTCCTAGTGTGTGGAACCCCTGACATTGATAAGTCCTTACGGACAAACTTTAAAGTGATGTAAAATAAAATGAGGCATCCAGTTTGGTTCTCCAAAAAATAATCCTAGATATCTGTGTATGTGCGTGCGGACCCCAAATGGTACAGTAATTGAGCGATTGACTAGATGCTTAGAGGGCAGATGAATCCCGGTAGGAGCCGGATAAACCAGGGATGAACCTAATCACCCTGTTTATCGTTCTTTTTTCTTCTCCTATCCTTCACTTTCCTTTCAGATCGATTGCATTAATCTGTCATTTTTCCATTGCGAATGAGAAAAAGCACCAAAACAAACAAACAAACACACACACAAAAAAAAAAAAAAAACCTGACTGCCTGTCATATTTTGACCATTATATTTAATTCGGGCATCAATAGAATATAAACAGGTGGAGGGAAATCTTGCAGAGAGTCAGCTTTTAAACATCATTCCGGAGAGAAGAGACAAAGGAAACCAGACACAAAGTGACATTCCTCTTTGTGACTGAGAGAAAGAGCGAGAGAAACAGAGAGTGGGAGAGGGAGAGAGAGAGATATGGAGAAGCGACACAGTGTGTGGTTGAAATGCAGATATGCGGAGGAGTTTGCTCATCTCTTCTTTGAAAGTTATGAAGTCAGAGTTTCTGTGAAGTTTTGAGGTTTCATCACTCTTCTCACACACGGAGAAGAGGAGATATCAGATGATCTGGCTTTTCTGGAAGTCCCTTTTCATCAGCCTCAGATAGCGCTTATATCAAACAACCATCAGACAGTATGGAAAAGAGGGATTTCACATTCAAAAAATGTTAAATTTCATCTCACTAGGTTATGATTGAGAAGGTTAAACTTCTTACGGCTTTCTGAATGTAACTTAGATGTTCAAGATATCTTCCTTGACTTTAAATGTTAATATTTACAATATTAAAGTAACGTCTATCCCACATGTAAGTAAGCCATTTGTTGGTCTCCTCCTGAAAAGTGTAAATACTGTGGCACTAAAAACATTGTTTTTTGATTACCTTAACATGCAGAGATCGCTGATGGACCCAGATTACTGTTATGTACATTCACTGCATGCTATACCATGACATTTAATGCTGACAAACTGTGTATCATTAAATGGATTTAAGGTATAGTCAATCCTGATAAGCTCCACGCAGCAACATTTACTTGAATGGGAATGGGACTTATTGTTTTTTAACCAGTGCAGATGGGAGAAGTGTTTGGGTTATTAGTGGTGCCTGGCAGGGCTGGACTGGGACAATAAATCAGCCCGGGCATTTTGGCCCAGACCGGCCCACTATATGATCATAAACACTACCCATCTTTGCATGCTCTTAATTATATGCATACCAACTCCTATTCATTAAAGCCACTAATGCCATGTAATGAGTGAGTATAGGAACGAGTGAGAGTTAACAGATGAAATAAGTAAAAATTTGACATTTATTAATACAGTTGAACTGTAGCCTACTACACAGTGATGAATCCTGAAACAAGCTATAAGCTGCATTGGCATAGCAATACAAGTGTTTCTTACAGGATTTTTGTTAAAACTATGGTGGTGGGACCTCGGTCCTTCTAGGGGGGTTGGGGGGCATGCCCCCCCGTGAGAAAATTTTGTGCATTTTAATGTTAAATTCATCAATCTGGTGCACTTTGAGAGTTCAAAATTAAAAGCTCCAACCCATATTAAGAGTGCAAATTAAACAAAGAAAAATTCAAACCTCTTTTAGTTACAGTGTCTATTTACATTACACCTACTACATAATAATAGTTATAATATTAATCCAATGACAGTAATAGCCATATTTTGTAAAACAAATGCACTAAAAAATAAAGGACACTTTCATAATTAGTTTTGTACCAATTTCTATACTTGAAAGAGATAAGCACGTGATCTTTTATTTTGACGCAAACTGCATCAAGCTTTTATTTTGGCGGAAAACATGGTTTACAAACGCGTCTCGTTAAATTTCTAGTGAATTTCGGTAATCGTCAACTATGCAGATGTGGAAATAATCTGTAACTGGGTTATGGGTTCCTACACTCATGACATAGCCTAAGTGTTTTGAAAGTAGTTCTGCTTACCGCAGGCTCTAAAGAGTGTAGACTCTAGACTCTCTCGTCTCTCTACTGATCCTCCTCACTATCCTCATCATCACAGGAGCTGATGAAGGTCAGAAAACATATATTTTGACACAGTTTACAGTGTCTGCTTTAAGGGCCTGGTTCTATTTTTTCACGCTATTTCTCAGCACATTCCTTGCGTTTCTTCTCCATCTCGCTGACTATTTTGACAGATACACACGACACCGCTGCACACTCGCTCACTCGTTTAAAGTTGTGATTGGGCCAGCCCAGTGTCAATCAAGAAAAGAGCCAATGGGCCGCTGATCTACGTGTTTCATGGGCTGGTCTGTCAGAAAAAAAAAAACGAACACTGACTTTTTTTGACCAATGCATTACACCGGCACAAACCCAGCGCCGCCAATTAAGCAAAACAAAACAAAACGAATGGGCTGCCGATGTACAAATTTTATGGGCCGTAAAAAAATAAAATAAAAAAAATAATAAAAAGTATGTAGCCTATGAGTATGAGATGTATCGGCCCAAAAAGCACGTCGGCCCACCGGGAAAATGCCCGGTATGCCTAATGGCCAGTCCAGCCATGGTGCCTGGTTAGTCTTGCATAGCCAGACTTTCAGACTGACAGCAGAAGGTCTGGACTCCATCGAAGCTTTCATTGGCCAAGGACCGCCCAGTGGCTGTCTGACTTGTAAAGCAACCAATCACAGTTCATTTTGTTATGTTACGTTTGTTATGTTGAGGGGCGTGAAAATGTAAAAATAAATAAATGTAAAAGTCGTTCCTACACTGGTGTGTAAAACTCACATAATTTAAAGAGTCCACGTCGTGAACTTCACATACTTTTTAAAATCCAGTGTTTAGCAAATAAGTGCTCATTGTCACAGTTGTAAACAAATTGTGCTAAAAGATTCCCATGGAGCACTGTGAATGACATGAGTTTCCCTAAAATATATTGTGTATCAATGTTTTTCATAAACACTTTTTTTTATTCTGGTTGAAACTCTCTTCACATCCTGATATAGCAATCAATAAAAGAAGTGGTCCACATTTAAAACAAATTACATATATCTTCTGTGGAAGTGCCAGGATCAAAATAATGTTTGTCCAATCATTGGATTTGGTCCACATGTATTTGCTGGAGATTTCACTGCAGAATCATGGGTAATGTAGTTTTTCACTAGGAATTCTGCTGTTAAACACGATTATTTTATAAAAATAAGTTGACATAATGCCCGCGCAGACATCACTTCATCAGCGTGTCCCATGAGGCTACAGAGTTGTAGAAAGACAGTCACCTTACAGTTCCTCCAGAACCAAAACAACGAGCTTATCCTGCATTCACGCCATGTCGTAATTAACGTAATTAAGAGATGGAAACCCATTGCCTTTACTCTGAGCTGTTCTTGGACTATGCATTTCTATGGCAACACTATCAATGCTGAAATGAATGCAGCAGTCAGGTGGTCCAAGTCAGAGCTCTTTAAGTTGTTTACATTCATTATTATTGTAATGTTATGTGCTTTGAGACATGAGATCTCTTGTGATGATATGCAGAATCTGCTCTGGCTGCCAATAATGTGTTTTGGAGGAGGAGGGGCACTGCGCAAGGAGGGTGGAATCTAGCGCTTCTTACAATACAAAATTGCCATATAATATACCATATAACCATATAATAGTTATTATATTATATTATATATATATATATATATATATATATATATATATATATTATGGGATTGTAGTTTTTTTTTAGGCCTTTTGTGTACATAGAAAAAGTCTTAGATGATAGGCTACAGTTTGATGTGAACAAACTCTTATGAGTATAATAATTTGCTTTCTACATGCTCATGGGTAATTGCAAGGAACACTGTTTTGTTTACCATTCACTGTTCTGTTTGTTTTCCTGCAGCACTACATTTGGACAAATGAGGGTATTCACTGAGCAGATAATGCTCCAAAGGTCTCGCTTAAACACGATGACAGTCATTATGGCTTTAAGTGCTGGACATAAATGATTGTTTAAAGTACGTGTTGAGAAATGTGTAATTATAAGCACATTTACAACGTTGATATTCTTCATTCGGTGTGTTAAGACACAAATCAACGGCACATAGTGTTTAAAAAGTAATTCAAAGCTGCTAATGGAGTGTTGAGTTTACAATTGACCGCTCTTTAAGCATGAGTGCATTTTAATGGTTATTTAAGGGCAAAAACAGACCTTGACAAGCAATTTGTGATGAGCTGACAATGAAGTTTAATGACACAGGTGATCATTGGCTTTTTCAGTTAAAATTGGATAATCAACAAACTATGCTCTTAAGTAGTTAATGCATTATTTGCTATGTCAGTGCGGTCATGTTCAATAACGTTGAATGTAGATGTCATCAAATTACTGAATTGTTAGCACCACATTTTAATATTCAAGACAACTAATGTCAGTCCATTGACACAAATCTGAAGCATGGGCACATAGATAACTTTAGGTTTTTTTTATAGTTTAATTTAACCCTTATGTTGTGTTGAGGTTAATTTTCCTTGCTGTTTCCACCCAGATTAATTTCAAAATAAAGCTTTTTTTTCTGAAAATGTATTAAATTGTTTCATCTGAACTAATTAAAACTAGGTAGCAGGTAGAAGTTTAAATTCTCATAAACTTTCACTCGAAGAAACTTTCACACTTTTAAAACCGAATTTTAAAATAATGTGGCTATTTATTTATTTTCAAAGATTATTTGGTGGGTACTCATGCAAATTTTGCTGCATAGTTTATTCTTTCCAAAAACCGTCCATACAAATCCGAATGGCTGTTTGATTGACTGGCGGTTTAAACTACCAATCACACTTCGCTTGCTGTTACGTCATTTTTAGGGGCGGGTACTACTCTGGGGTGACTCTTGTTTACCCTTGCTTGCCTGAAACAACATTTTGAGATTCCGATTCCACGAAACTTATAAACACTGGTAAGTTCTTAATCATACTTATAGTATTTTTATGAGTTAACACGATTTATCTAAGATTGATAAATATATATTCTAGGCTTAGCCTACTTATTTCTTATGTCTTAATTCGGTTATTCTCTTGAGAAAACAGCCAACATTTGCACAAAGTTGTATAACTTTTTTTTTTAAAATCAATATTAGTCTCATACATTTCCCATTGCAGTCAGAATATACAGTAGACTAACAATTACATTTATTGTCTCAAAATAAACGGAAAAATGCGTATATATATATATATATATATATATATATATATATATATATATATATATATATATATATATATATATATATATTTCACAGTTGTTGTTGGTACATGTATTGAGTATTGAGATAATTAATTATAGGCTTTTTTATTATATAAAAGGACACCTTTAAGGACACCAATTTTCTTTGTGAATTAATAATGTATCGTAAATAAATAAATGTTTTTCCTTAAAATACATGGTGCATAAGTGAGTACACCCCTATGTTAAATTCCCATAGAGGCAGGCAGATTTTTATTTTTAAGTATTTTTTTCATTTTTTTTTAGGATACTATGCATCCTGATAAAGTTCCCTTGGCCTTTGGAATTAAAATAGCCCCACATCATCACATAGCCTTCACCATACCTAGAGATTGGCATGGGGTACTTTCCATAAGATCATCTCTCAATGCAAATCAAACTAGCTATTAGGCTAACTGAAATAAAACCATGCCAATCTCTAGGTATGGTGAAGGCTATGTGATGATGTGGGGCTATTTTAATTCCAAAGGCCAAGGGAAGTTTATCAGGATGCATAGTATCCTAATTTTTTTTTTTTTAAATACTTCAAAATAAAAATCTGCCTGCCTCTATGGGAATTTAACATAGGGGTGTACTCACTTATGCACCATGTATTTTAAGGAAGAACATTTATTTATTTACGATACATTATTCATTCACAAAGAAAATTGGTGTCCTTAAAGGTTGGGTTTTTCCTAATTTTTTTAATTAAGGCATTAAGTTCAATTTCCAAAATATGATTTTTTATTCCTCTTTTTAGTCAACTTTAGCATGGGTGTATTCACTTATGCATTGCACTGTATATATATATATATATAATAAAAAAGCCTATAATTAATTATCTCAATACTCAATACATGTACCAACAACAACTGTGAAAAATTATGTACTTGGGTGTTGTTAAAGGGATACTTCACCAATTAGCATTAAGCTTTGTATCAGTAGAAACCCGGTAGTATTTTTGAATGACTGTGCTTCCCTCCCTCATGTTCCCCTGAGACTAGAGATTTATGTATTAGGCTTGAGATGAGCAAAATCTGCGCAGAAACAATCACCGGTGATCAGCGCGAGATGCATGCCGGTTAGAAATGTGTCCGAGTGCGGTCCGCCTTGCTCTGATGTCAAAAAACTCTTGCGAGCGCAAGGTGGAGGTGTCGGATTCTGCAGTCGAGCGCAGTTGCTCTCCACCGACTGCGCTGATCAAAAGCATGATGGGAAACGACTTGCTGACGACACAGCTTAATGCTCATTGGTTTAAACAACTGTGATGTATTGTTCTCTTTTAAAATGTTTGATTTTAAAACTCTAATATCATGTTTTATGTGTATATGTTATGTGTGAATATTCCCAAACTATCGGACAGTGCGATCTCTTTGGGTTATGCAATTTAATTTTTATAAAAAAAATAAAATAAATAAAAACACATATGTCTGTATTAAAGAAAAAAATATTGATATTTTGAATGGAATTAAATAACAAGTACTTTGGGTGTCTTGTTCATTTTATTTATTTTCATATAAAAGCAACAGAACTTGAATTACATCCAGTTTATTAGCAGCACTGTGCACGAGCGTGAATCCCGTGTGAATCCCGTGATATCCATCTTTGATCTCGCAGGTGTCAGATCCACTACGAGAAGAGAGATCTGTCCGGCTTGCCTGCACTTTTTTCTCTCCTCCCCTCACTGCAGCCGCCTACTCTCGCATACATTTCAGGCGAGGCAAGGCACATCTCAAACAAGCCTATTGTGTGAATTCTCCAATGACGCAAAAATCGTCAATTTTGCGTCATCTGAGGCTTTTTTTGGCCAGAGGCTAGAGACTACAGCCAGTAGTAGGAGCTAGTTCCGCATGTTTTTAACCCGCCCATAGGGGGTGGGATCTCACGATAAAACGCCGTCTTTTCAGTTTCGAGTCAACTAGTCTAGAGCTGCGTCTGAAATCGAATACTTCCCTAGTATATAGTTGGGGAAAAGCAGTAGGCGAGTGAATGAGTATGTACGAATCCTTAGTACTCATAAAAGAGTAGGTGAGAATTACCTGGGTGACGTACTAATTCTTGCGAGATTCGTACGTACTTATACGAAAAGTGAGTTAACACATCAGCAACAACCTCAACATGTAAATGTTGAGCACATAAATCACAGAGGTAACGTGAATCTTGTCTGGATGTTACAGGGACAGATGAACAGATCTCTGTGTGTTAATCCAGTGGAGAGTGGCTCATGAAGCTGAATGCTGCCATCAAAGGCTTTGAGTGAGTATACTACAGAAATGTAGTCTGGGTATCACCAGATCAAGCTCAATCTTTTAAGATTGAACATTGGTCTGGGGAGTCAGCTATGTATTTTCTGCTGCACAAGAGGCGTGATCAATGGGCATAGTTCAAATTACTCAATTGTAAATGATGTATGCAATTGGATAGTCCTTCAACCAATCAGACCAACGGTACGGGTGAAGTACTTTGCAGAGCTATGCGAAAACTCCAGGCAGGAAATGTGTAACCAAACGTGTTGATCAGCGTTTTGCAGAAGCAGCAATGGAATTGAGCGATTTTTGCAGGTTATGCAAAAAAAAACATGAAGGTTTGTGGTATTTACACCCATCGAGCAATTCATTTGCTAAAAAGAAGCCATTGAGCATCGTCGAGAGGTAAAAGGAATTGGACAGAGCCGTAACATCTCTGGAATTGGATTGGATTAAACCTGCCAATAGCGCGCCAGGTGGATAAGCCAGTTTGTGATTGGTTCCCGCAAATTTGTAAAGGAAGCAGCAGAGATAAATGTACAGGTTTCCAGCCTGAGCTGCAGGGCGAAATCAAATCACTGGCAGATCAGGCTGGGTTTACCCAGTCTAACAGAAATGGATATAATTATAAATATAATTATTTAATTAATTTATGCATCAATTCATTGCTTGACTGAAAATTGAGATGTTTCACTGCATTTATCTAGTGTGTATTCATGCATAGCCCATCATATGACTAAACAAATTACATTTTGCTTGTTTTATTAAATTATATAATTTTCAGTATAAAAAAGTAATATAATTAAGTTTTGGTTAGCAACTGAAATCAAAATTGACACTATTTACTTTGTAAGTGCATGTTATTAGTCTTGTGGTGAAAAAATAATCCGTGCAAGTTAATACATAGAAAAAAATTGTTTGCCGTCGAAATCTTTAATCAAAGTCTGAAAAGTTACTTCCGGTCTGGAATGGCGTTCCTTCTCTGATGATGTAGGTTTGACGGCTTGGGTTGGGAAACGCTTAACCACTCCCCTCAAACCGTTAGTCTGTTATGAGCAGAGATGGAGAGGAGGAGCGCTAGAGTAAAACTCTGCCCTCTGTTCAATATTCCTTTTCACTGGGAAATACGTCACAACACTGGAGAAAAGTTGTTTGCAACTTCAGGTTTACGCAGACTTTAAGGAGTGATACTTACATTTTTCGCGTATAAAATCAACAGTTTTCTCCAAAGGTGAGATCTTCGAGCAGCTGTCCATCTCCTTTGTGCAGACATTACAAACGCTGTGGAAAACCATTCTAGGTAAGGCTGTTGAGTTACTGATGTTATGAGGTGTTAGTGCACCTGTCGCTCATATAATTTTTTGTTCCAGAACTTGTAGTTACATACAAGATCAGGGAAAGATACCATAGTTGTATATTTAACAATGAACAATCATAATGACAAAAACAGAAATATAACAATAATAACAACTTAAATAAACCCTAAATGTATTCACAAAATAAATGGGCAGCTGTTTCTTCAACAATACCACAAAATGAGGACGTTTCATCAATATCAAGATATTTACAGATAGATGAATTAAACATGTCATTCGTATCTTTTAAGTTGTTGCGCTTGTGATAATGTGTCGTAGGTCACATGATAACGTCAACATGTAAGATGTCGGATCGCATTCATACTTAACGAGATCTGGCTATATAGTACCATACTCTTTTAGCGCCCGTTAAGTAAGTACTTATTGAAATTAAGTACCTACTTATTGAAATTAAATACCTACTCATTGAGTATGCAGTTTCGAACGCAGCTTAGTTGTATCATTTCTTCCGATACTGCCCTCTGTAACCGGTAGGCGTGGCTTGGGAGTGGCCTCGTAGGGCAGCAAAGCAAGTGCATTCTGGGAGTTGTTGTCTTTCATCCACATGAGCCAAAAATACATTTGCTGGCTTTTCTCAGTCTAGAAGGCACCAACTTCTAAAATAATTTCACATTTCTACTACATAAATGTCCCAATTTAAATACACGTTCATCTTTCCAGAGGTGAAATATCCCTTTAAATAAGTAGGCCTACAGTTGAACCATGAGGAACTTCTTTCCTGGTACCCAGCACTTGTCTGTCAAAAAACCTGCCTCCACTCCCACATTTCAGAGTCTTAGCAGATGCAGTAGGCCTGGTTCATGAATTGACCTACTGCATATCTGGACATCCTACTCATTGGCTGTATCGGTTTATGCAAATAGTAGCGGTTTGCACATATTTCGGGAGAGAGTGTAAACATCCGAATATGTGTTCGACTTCGTTATGTTCCAAGGTCACTGTCGCAGCATGGGCTAATATATGTGCTTTTTAAATTTTACAGTCTTTGCCGCTCATTTTAAACAGATATATTTATTTATGATGAGAGGGATTTTTTTAAGCTCTGAGGTGCTTCATTTGCACCTTTTTAACCATATTTTGTCTCATGACAGTACACATATTCACACTATGTAATTTCACACTGCCTCAATTACAAATGTCCATCAACTTGACTTTTGTGCTGTCTAAATACTAAAATAATGGGTCCTCTGATACGGTCATAACAGACATCATTAAAAACCGGGGTTTCGATAAAGATACTGTAACTCATAAACCGCACCTCAAGCTCTTTAATTTAATTGTCTGCTAACAGATTCTTTTACAGGTGCGCATGCTTCCCGTCTAATGGCCAATTAACCGCCACAACCACACGGGAGGAGAGGGTGTCACAGTTTGATTGTTTGATAATTTGTCAACGATCTTAACTGCCTCAACATGCACTTGAGTGTTTTTGTAAGGGATTTAATATATAAATGAGCTTTATTTAGTTACATGTTAACATTTTCATCAGTATTCAGCGACCTAATTATGAACAAGGAGTTATTCATGAGTTCAGTCCACTTCCAAAGATGACTTGACAAAATTTTGTTCATGCATTTAATGAGGACATTACCGGTGATTTTCGGGATTGACGACGTATTGTTCATGTACCTTTGGTCTGCCGGTCCATTCCAGATTGACGTGATCTTTAAAGCCAAGGCCGAGTGAACTCTCAATTTCCTTTTGCTGTTGCTGTCCTTGGGATGAGGAAATTAAATTACACATATTATTTCAAGTAAAATTCAGTTGCCACATTTACTCAGCTTTCTCTCTCTCTCTCTCTCTCGATCACTCATCCACCTTGCCCTTTTCCTCCATACCTTGTGTTAATTAATCTAGTTGTGGTATCCTGAGCAATAACTCCCTTGTTTAATGAGATGAGATGAGCTGCATGTGTGGTTTTATTGTTCAATGGGGAGCACTGAGCCATATTTCCAATTTGTCCTCTCATTACGATGGCAAATGTACATGGCTTCAGTCATGGGGTGACAGTAGCAGGCACTGAGCTTGAATAACTCTTCTGCATTAGAAGTTAATATCTCTTTCCTTGTGACAAGGGCTGGTTATAGTCCTATGAGGCTGCGTGAGCGCTGGTGGAGATGCCGTCTACATTTGTCAGACTCACTCTTTGTCACAGGATGTTGAAAAGATACAGTACGTTCCTATTCAATTCCAGTGACTGATACATGACAGTTCTCCCTCTATCCACTGTAACTTGCAGGGTTGTGCGCCATTCACTACTGAAATGCAAATAGTACTTTTTACATTCCAATTCAGTTCTTGAAATAATGTAGCAGAAAGGATGGAAGTATATACATGTAGCTACTTCAGTGTAGTTGTCAATACATTCAATTGCTTTCATTCACATATAAACACAAAATGGATATCCAGTCTCATTCAGTTTGTAAGATTTTGAAAGAAGTCTCTTATGCTCACCAAAGCTGCATTTACTTACAGCAAAAAACAGTAATATTGTGAAATATTTTTAAGATTTAAACTAACTGTTTTCTTTATTAGTATATTTTAAAATGTAATTTATCCACGTGATGCAAAGCTGAATTTTCATCAGCCATTACTCCAGTCTTCAGTGTTTCATGATCATTCAGAAATCATTGTAATTCTAATTTTGCTGCTCAAGAAACAAATTCTTATTATCGTCAATGTTGAAAACAGTTGTGATACTTAAAGAGCACCTATTATGACTCTTTTCACAAGATGTAAGATAAGTCTCTGATGTCCCCAGAGTATGTATGTGAAGTTTTAGCTCAACATACCCAATTTTTTACAGCATGTTTAAATTGTCATTTTTTGGGGCTCAGAAAAACGCGCTGTTTTAGTGTGTGCCCTTTAAATGCAAATTAACTGCTGCTGCCGGCACAGGGGGCGGAGCCTCACGAGGTCACGCTCAGAAGAACCAGAAGGACAATCTCAACAGAAACTCTCAGTTGCGGTGTTCATTTCAACTCGGAGTCGGACAATAATGTAACGGAAAGCAGATGATCAGGTCTGCCTTTTTGTTGATTAATCAAATCTAATCAACAAACAAAAGGTACTGATTAACCCCTCAAAACAAAACAACAGTGTTAGCAGATGCTCGGTCAGGTCCCCTGAGTTAATCTCATCAACTCAAGAAGATATTCACACTGAAAAGGAAGGACAAAGTTCGCCACGCGGTTCCACGTGTGCACGACTCTGCATACACACACACACAAAACACAGACTCCTTATCATGCCCGACCACTTGTGGTCAAAATTACCTTTTTAAAATGTTTAAAATGTATTTCTTGCTGTGCTTATGATCCTTATACCCGAAATACGATATCTATAAGCTTTATTGATATGTAATCAGTTTAATATGCATGTAATCACGAGAAATCCTGTTTCTTTGTGTTGTTGACTAAAGCCGCTTTTCCACCGAAATTACCCGGAACAATTTGTCCCAGGAACTTTTTTCCCAGGAACCTTTTTTGCCCCAGACCGGTTGCTTTCTGCGTTTACACCGCGGTCTAAAGTACCGGGAAGGTAAACTGCGCGCAACTGCTCCTCCCAGTCTGCGACGGACAGTAATCAGTTTTGAGCGCCACATTTATAAGTTTGGAGGAGATTCAAACTGTGTTGCAGTTATTGGTTTACTAACGAGGTAATTAACATAACAAAATAGACGAGCACTGATACTAAAGCGTGTTCAGAAAGCTTGTATGCGTATAAAATTAAGACAAGGTACGTTGTGAGATGACTGGGAATAACGCGCAAAAACTTCCTTTTGCGTAAATACTCTTTAAAAAAAGCCTGAACCCCGTCTATCAATCATAAATAGTGACAGTCTTGTAAATAGTTGTTTGTTACACCTCAATGCGCTATTTCAATCCTGTTATAGTAAATTTGTAACATGGTTTGCCTTGAAATAGATGACAAATGTGTAAACATAATGACTTAATATTAAAAGCTGTGGCATAAGAGACGAGCACTGATAAAGCGTGTTCAGAGCTCGTAATGCTAACGTTAAATATAAAATTGTATGTTATCAGCTATTGCGGACATTGGCCGTGAGATGGCTGTGACGAACGCGCAGAAAGTTTCCTCTTCCACAAATACCCAAATAATAAAGCCTGAAACTCGTCGCCAGTCCCCCAGTTTTTTTTATTAAATTCCATATTTGCAGACAGACAACTTTACTGCATGAAGCCACTTTTTAAAAGGGAGGTTAAAAATAAAGAAAATGCTGCGTGGAGTCATCCAACCAAAATGCGGCGTGAACACAACCAATCAGCTTGTGCAGCGCACAAGTCCCACCCCTGAAAGTTCCTGAACTTTGAAAAAGTACTACCTCGTGAGCAGGGACTATCGGAGGGGGAAATATTTACCCGGAACTTCATTTAGACCCTGGTTCCTGCGGTGTAAACACATCGAGTACCAGCCCAAAGTTCCTAGTTCCTGGGGAAAGTTCCTGCGGTGGAAACGCGGCTTAACAGAATTGTCATTCGCGGTATTGTTTTGTTCAGAAGAACACAACGGTGTTGAATATTTAGCACAGAATATTAGAGGATGCATTATTTGATTAATACCAGTTTTATAAATGTTTATGAACGAAGTTTATTCCGCCAGCATTAGTTAGAAGAGGCGTGTACCTTTCCAAATGAAAGGACATGACCACAATACGTCCTCCCAGGCGATTGGGTCACGCACGCAAGGGGGCGTGACTTTAGCTCCTTCAAAACACAGCGGGCTCTCTCACCTCACTCTCTCACCTCGCTCTCATCCTTCCTCCTTTTCTCCCGGCGCGACGCTTCCCCGAGGAACATCCCGGAAGGCCTCGGACAAACACATGTTCGAGTCGTAGCAGCCGTTCTTTTGCAACTAAGTTATATTTGCCTCTTCCTTCACGGAAGATGAAGACGAACTTTCTCGGTAACGTTACATTTCAGTGAGCCTTTTCAAGCTTCCCGCGACACCGGAAGACGCAGTCGAAACAGGACCTCGTCCGCGCTTTCAGCATCAACCAAACAGAGAACAGACTTGCAAGTATATTTATCTGATAAAAGGTGCTTTTCTGGGGTCCGGCTTTTAGGTTTCTGTATGTAACAATTACTAGCTTTTCCCTTCTCTCTATTTCTTTCTTTCTTTCTGTCATTTCATTTTATTCTTATCACGTATGTTATTATTGTTTAAATGTTTGTTTGTGTTTATTGTTTGCATTTTTACGTACGTTTCTATTCGTAGCTCATATAATCTTTAGTCACATTTATTAAAATCCATTTATACTTTTCACTGTCTCTGTGTTTGAAAACCCACCATTCTAAAGTCAATGAAACAAAAGATCCAGCTACAAGCTCGATATTAGACTACATTCAGTAGTTTTAATTAATAAACTCATAAAGTTTACTGTTCGTGGCCAGAACCTAAACTTTATTGGAGTTTGTAAATAGCCCTTCTGGACGAATAACTGATGATTAGACCAGTTATAGAACAAGGTAATCTCGAAAATTGATAAAATAAATGTACATGCGACTTATGAATTATGACCATGAGTTATGATTATTAATATTTCCAAAATTCCCTATATCCTTGAGCTAATTCACATTTACCCAGAGTCGTATACGCTACAATAATGCCCACAGAGCCAGAGAATATATGCTGTATAGAGATAGAACAGGTATAGTTTAGTTTAATTATGGTTATAATTTATTTGTCATCTGCTTTTATCCACTATTAATACAAGCCTGCTGTAGCAAACCCCGTCCGAATGATGACCAAAATATACTGACGAGTTCAGTGAAGTTTATTGTACATCACACAAAAGATGAGCGTTAGTTTTACTCCAGAGAATCTCTGTAAGAGCTGAATAAACACAGTATAAGAAGTGAGCATTAAAGTCTTATCCATAAACTCGCTCTCTCTCCCTTTCATTATCATCTACATACACAGCGAAGTACACAAAACACTCGTTACAACTAACAGTAAACAAATATAAACACACCTTTTCAGTGGGTGCTAAATAAACTGGTAAACCTTATATCCGACTCGATGAGCTGTGATAAAGAGCGCGCTCTCACTTTCATTTCTGCCGTGATCAGTAACGTTAGTCCTGTCACTCCGGAGACTGTAAGCTGGATCACAAACAGTACAGATCCATCCTTGAGTAACAACAAGAGTAAATGAAGACTGCTATGTTCATTCTTACATCCAACAACAACACACCTCAGTCGCTTAGGAGACATTCTTGTCTAGAGCTGCTCAAGCGTCGAACAATGGCGGACTCTGTGTCCAGCTCACTCAGGGCGGGTCTGGGCTCAAACTGAAGTGTCACTCAACAGTCGTGGGAGGGGCCTGCTCAATTCTACGTCACATTGAGAACAGCTCATTCTGAGACAGTGCTTATGATTTATTGAGATTGTAAAAAAAACACTCGATGGATTTGTATCATTCTAGGGTGGTTTTGCTCACACACTGCCAACACACATTTATGTTCAAACACCATGTAAAAGTGAATTTTGCATAATAGGTGCCCTTTAATATTTTTGTGGAAACTGATATAAACTTAAAGGTCCCGTTCTGCGTGATCCCATGTTTCAAACTTTAGTTAGTGTGTAATGTTGCTGTTAGAGCATAAATAATATCTGTAAAATTATAAAGCTCAAAGTTCAATGCCAAGCGAGATATTTTATTTAACAGAAGTTGACTACAAAAAACGGCTCGTTTGGACTACACCCCTCTACTTCCTGCATTAGTGACATCACCAGAACCGTTTCTTGACTAACCTCCGCCCACAGGAATGCTCCCTCAACTCTACTGGCTACTTGCGCACTTATAACTTAGGCTACTGTGTTTACTCAGCTCTTACGGTGATTTTCTGAAGTAAAACTGACGCTTCATCTTTTGTATGATGTACAATAAACTTTATTATACTCATCAGTACATGTTTGATCATCATTCAGACAGCAGACTTGTAGGCTATTAATAAATAATGGATACATACAAGCAGATGACAAATACGTTATAATAACCGTAATTAAACTACTAAACTATACCTGTTTCATCTCTATACAGCACTCTGACTCTGTAGGCATTATTGTCCGACTCGAACTGAACACCATTACTGAGAGTTTCTGATATTATCATCATTCCGTGAGATGAATTTTTCCTGACAGACTGAGCGCAAGCTCATGAAGCTCCGCCCCCTGGGTCGTCCAGCAGCACCTCATTTGCATTTAAAGGGCACACACTGAAACAGCTCGTTTTTCTGAGCCCCAAAAAATGTCAATTTAAACATGCTGTAAAAAAAGATCTGTTGGGTATTTTGAGCTCTAACTTCACATACACACTCTGGGGACATCAGAGACTTATTTTACATCTTGTGAAAAGGGGCATAAAACGGGACCTTTAATGCATCCTCTCTAAATACAATTATTAATTTCTTTAAAAAAATGCCATATAATGTCTACATATCAGACAGTAAATATGCATAAATAGTTGAATAGTATCCAAAAATGAAAATTATCCCTTAATTTACTCACCCTCAAGCCATCCTAGGTGTAAATGACTTTCTTCTTAAGCCAAACACAGAGTTATATTAAATAATATCCTGGCTCTTCCCAGCTTTGTAATGGCATTGAATAGCGCCCGAGTTTTTAAAGCTCCAAAAAGCGCGTCCATCCATCATAAATGTTTTTTGTAGGAAAAATATCCATATTTAAAACTTTATAAACTATAATTACTGGCTTCCGGCAATGGCCGGATGCGCTTTTTATGAGAGAGTCGAGTTCCGGCAGAAGGGTGACCACTGACCCGATGTATGATTATGCTTATAGTTTATAAAGTGTTAAATTCCAGTTCAGTTTTCTGTAGTCAATTCAACTCATGAATGGAAAGCCTATTGAGAATTTTGCCCGACTTGGGCAATCTAGTTTACTTGGCACACACACCCACACACCATGACAAATAGGCGTGCAATAGTTCACAGCATGTGTCCTTGTAGGGTGTCTTCATTGAACACTGTCTGTCTTTGGTTTTCCTAAGTCCTCTTCGCCCTCTGAGCCCCATTATTTTCTGATGTATAAGAGAGACTGTGTCGCAGTGAGGGTGTGAATAAGTTTTCTCTTTCTCCACATGTTTCAGGGTGACACAACACCGCTGTACCTGCTCTGTGGATGTATGTGTGTGTGTGTTTGTTTCCTGACTTGGAAGCAAAGAGTTTGTTGCACATCGCCCTAGGAGATGCCTGGGGAAAGGTATGCGTGAATGTGTGTTTTTGCATGCGTGTTTGTGTCTGTGTGTGAGACGCGTCAGCAGGGTTCTTTAGCAATCTGACTTTGTACTGGTCCCCTGTCAGTCGCTGTGCTTCATGTGAAGAATGCCCATGCATACTGATTTACCCATTTTCTCCTTCTCTCTCAGTCACTGTCTCTCTCCACCCCCCCCACTTAATTTTATCTGTCTATCACGCTCTCATTTAACCTCTCCACCTCTCCTCTCCTTTCAATTATTCTTCTCTCATTTTGTCTTTCTCACTCTATTTATATTTAGTCTTTTTCTCTAACATTTACCTCCATCGCTGAGTTCTCGTTCCGTCTTTATATTCTCGCCTCGCCACTGTAAACCCTTTTTCTTTCCATTCTCTTTCTCTAGTTTCATCATTTTTATCCTCTCTCTTTCTGCATCTCCATAAAGACTCTTCATTGCCCAAATTGCTTGAATCGCCTTGCGGCTCTTGTTTCAAAGTTTCGAGTGGTCGCTGTATTTCATTCATGCTCTGAAAAGCAGATGAGGGTTTCTGAAACATGTGCAACAAAATGACATATAAATGAAAGCATATGAAATGGAATTGAGTCCTGTCAGAGCGGAGGGAGAAAGCGAGGGGCTATCTTGTTAAATTCATTCCTGATAGATTCGTATAATGTGCACAGTTGATTAGCTGTTACTTGTACTGCATACTTATGGCTGGTAAGTATGCTGCCAGATATGGGCAATCTTTTTATGTAGATTAGTGTTTATGCTGCCCAAGGTGAGATCCCCTAAGTGCTTCTATGCCTTAGATATTAATTATATGGACTAAATGTGATAGCTTTGACACAGACATCCTTTTTCAAACAAGGGATGCATTTAACTCCCCTTTAATCATACACCCGCAAACTTCCCTATAAGCACTTCTCTTCGGGGGAATCCCCGCCACCATTTTGAAGTGCGTTCAACTTTGTCAAGTGGGCGAGGGAAGTTTATTTGAACAGACCCTCGAACCATCGATTTTGATAGAGGGGGCAAATCTACTCAATATGTACACTTCGGGCAGATCCATAGACCACAATGCAACACAATGCAACAAAGTTATCGACTTCTCTACCAAGTCAGTACTCAAATAAAAAAATGTGACGATACCAGCATTTCCCTCTAGCATTTTGAGCACTGTTGAATGGATTCTTAAACACCTCTGATTGGCCATTGTGTTGTTGCACTCAATGATCAACAATGACATCTTTGACGCTCTTCACCGAGCGCTAACACAGATACACACGTGAGCGTTTAAAAGCAGGCAACTATCAGCGGATCGCTAATATATCTGATAGACGCCGCTTTCAAACGCTCCTGTGTGTATCTGTGTAAGCGCCTCCGATGAAGAGCGTAAAAAGTTTTCATTGTTGATCATTGTAGCCAATCACAGACATATATGTTGAGCGCGTCAACACAATTGCCTGTCAGAGACATATATTGTTGAGCACGTCAACACAATGGTATAATATATTAATATTTAATAATTGTTTATTTTTATTTTAACAGCCCACACATGCATACAGAATGGTTTGTAAACAAACTTATAAGGAAAAAAACTATAAATATTAAATCAGCTTCATAGAAGATTCCAAGTGATCAAGAGTTTTAGAGCATTCCATTTAAACACATTGCAATGGTTCCGACAGTAGTGGGTACTCGTGCAACATAAGCAATGACGAGGAAAGGGTGTAAAAAATTGCCTTCAGGAAATAAGCATAACTAACAGTAACATTTATGATCTGTTTTACTGTCATTGAGTTTTGGTTTTCACTGTCCGTCTGTGTTCCTAGATTTAAGTCTCCTTGGTTGTTAATTAGCTCTACACCTGTACTGTTTTACATTGATTTATCTGTCTGAGTATTTAAGTCCTTAGTTTCCTCAGTTCTGTGTCAATCATCGTTTATGTTTTGTTGTTAGTTACCCTGGTTATCTCTTGCGTGTTCCATTTTTGAATTATGATTAAAGACTGTTTTTGTTCTATTGCTCGTGATTGTGCGCTTCATTGCAGCAACATGTAACACTAGTCTATGTGACTATGTAAAAAGCTTAATGTGAAATCAGTTTGAGCTTTACTTCTAGTTATTCGTAAAATACATCAGCAACACCTTTTAGACCCTTCAAACTTGAATAAAAATTTTGTCACAAATGTAACCCAGCAATTAAATGGGGTAAATCGACATGTATATACAGTAGGTTACAGAAGTGAATCGAGTGCTTTGACATTTTCTGCCAATCATTGAATTTTCATTTGTTATTAGTGAGTAACCTTAATACCATAACATGATATACTGCCATCTGCATGTGGGATGTCTTCTCCCACACAGACACACGGGTCAGATTATTCTACCGCGTAATGAGTATTTAATGACTCTGACAATTATTTATTTTTGTTGATTTTTATTTTAGGTAATTTTTTTTTCTGTTTAAACCACTGTTTTTATTTGTTATTTTTTCAGTTGCTGGCGGGACCCTGTAGCGTTTGCACCCCAATGCCCCATGTTCCACAGATCTTAGCCCTGCTTCTAAATTTGCAGCGACAAAGTGATCGCACATGATTTGTTTTAATGAAAGTTGGAGATTTCTGGCAAGAGCAGCGCTCAACATTATGCAAATAAGCAGCTACATGATGCGGCGATTACCTTTGGGAGTAGAGAATACACCCTTCTGATAGAGTTTGATACTGTGGCAGACTAGAAACCAACAGCACAGTGAAATGGCAACCATAAGCATTTAAATGACTGTGTTCAATATAAAATGATAGAATCAATGATAGTCTTTTAAACATAATAATATTAATAAATATGTTTTTATAGTGACATTTAAATAGACATAGAAATATTTTATGTTTAAGAATGTAGCTAATGTAACAGTAAAAATAACATAACTTAAAAAAAATAACAAATAGACATGTCACATTTGTTTATAATGTTGTCACAAGACTGAAAATGATGAAGACTGGATACAAATATAAACGTGATTTAATAAAACAAAAAGGCAGACAGGCATAACAGTGTGCATAACATAGCATACACGAACAACAACCAACGACTGTAAACAGGAACTAAATACACAGAGATAATAAAATTATAACAAACAGGTGCTATGATTAGATGAGTGTGTGCAGGTGTGAAGCTAGGAGGGATTATGGGAAATGTAGTCTGAAGCACATTGTGACGACGTGAAACTCTAAGCATGACAAATAAGTAGTGCACACAAATATCAGGTCATTTTTAATTGATATAACTTTTATTTACAAGTATATTTATATTCCACTTTTCTTTTGACATACCTGCCAACTTAAATGATTTTGCACTAATTGTGCCACAGTGCATTGTGGGATTGTCTCCTCCACAAAGGAAATAAGACATCTTTGAAGGCAGCATTAATAACTTTTAGAGATTGTGCTTATGATGCATTCAAATCTAGGTAGACAACTCATTAGGTTTGAAAAAGAGTTTATTCTTGGAGAACAAGTTTTCTTCTTTTTTACTGTTAGTTTAGCTTAAAATCAGCATGAAATGGAAGTTGCGCTAGTCTTTTGTTCCCTATTGTGATGGGCTTCTGGAATAAGAAAAAAATTTAGGGCAGGACTTGATTTCATCCTCAGGAATTGATTGGATCGTAGGAAGTTAGGTGTTGCTAACTAAATGGAGGCAGTAAACGCCAGTTTGCAGTCAGTTGTGGAGGATATTTACGAATACATACATCATGAAGAGAACAGATGCCGTTAGGAGGGGGAGGATTAGGGGAGATAAACTTTTTTGATTAATAATTACGAGGGCAAATTCATTTTTGTGCACGGATAAATAATTTATAATAAACACTGCAACATTCTGTAAAAAAAGAAGAAAAAAAAAGAAAAAAGAATGTGTAGTTTATACTCATTGTGTTGTCTTCCGGCTTGTATTTTTGGACAATACCAGCAACAACGCCAAGGGGTCAGAACAAACAAAAGATGGAGCTGAAAAAGTATTGCTGTTTAAAACTTTGTTTTTTATTTCCACACACCCTGTTGATTGTGTGAAGTTGCACCAGAACAATTACACAACATTATGGTTTGTATTTCCACAGCATAAAGGTATAAGATCTTACAGATTTATGAATGAACAGCTCATTTATTACAGCTCATTAAAATGTTCCCGGTCTACTGACATTTGTTTTGACATCCGCTTCAAACATTACAATGTTTATGATGATGCTCGTTAACTGTACAATAAGTGAATCCACTTAATCAGCTAATTACTCTTCAACAGCAATGCCATACAAATGTACAGATTTACCGCAAAAACGGAAGTTTAAACACACTATTCTAAAGATGGCTGCTCGCTTGTTTCTCTGTAGGGTACTGGGAAACATGACTAGTGGCATCGCTAGGTTTTCTGGGCCACTTTAAACCTAAAAATAGACGGGGCCCTCGCAACGTCACTGAACGTGACAAATGATATAGATATTTTTGTGAATCTGAAGGCAGACAGGTCTCAATAAAAAATAAAAAATAAACTTCCATTTGAAGAAAGCCAAAGGGTCAGCAGCTTTGCCTGTAGTGCACAGTCTGGCAAACCGCACAATTTGGAGGAGTTTAACCTCCTTGAAGCTTTGTATTGCATAACCTTCACTTTACCTGTCTGATAGAGGGCTTTGGACATGTTCAGCTGTCAAAAAAATCACACAGCTGAGAGAGAGAGAGAGAGAGAGAGAGAGAGATATTAGGGTATTAGGACAATACCCCCTGCTGATCACTATCCAAAAAAGAGCTGTGAAGTTCTACCAGCACCTGAAGCGCAGTGACCCGACCTCATACCAGGCTGAGGCCCTGCGGTGTCAGGAGCAGAACCGGCACCGGAGCGCACTCTCTCAGCTGATGCTGAAACTACAGCCAGACCAGCACTGCACTATCTGGCCCAACCAAATTATTAAATTACAAAAACAAAATTACATTACCTATTGGAAAGATGCAACTAAATCACAAAAGAAGATGGAACTCTATTTACACCTGAAAAGAGACTATAAACCAGCAGAATACCTGAGCTGTGTGAAAGAGCATAAAGTGAGAAAGACCCTGACCAAGTACAGGCTGAGTGACCACAGTCTGGCTGTAGAGAGAGGCCGGCACAGGCAGAGATGGCAGCCGAGAGAGCAGAGACTGTGTTCACTGTGCTCTCAGGGAGAGGTGGAGACAGAAGAACACTTCCTGATACACTGTGATCACTATCACAGCATTAGATCAGACTATTTTACTAGATTCCAACAACTAGAACCACATTTTATGGCACTACCAAATTCAGAAAAATTAAACAGCAGCTCAATCACAACAGCAGCAAAATATGTGACAGCCTGCCACAAACTACGAGAGTCAGCCAGTGGACAAAACTAAAGTCAGAATCATCCTTATCTTGTCTGAATGTTGGTACAAATGTACAAAGGTGTTTTTTTTCTTGTTTATATAAATGTATTCATACATTTGTTTACTGATTGACTTATTGAATTTATTGATTATTTGTGTATATAATGTCCATTTATGTAATGGCCAATGCTTTGGCAATACTGTACAAGTCATGCCAATAAAGCTAATTTGAATTTGAGAGAGAGAGAGAGAGAGAGAGAGAGAGAGAGAGAGAGACCACCTGACAGAGCTGAAGCTATTTGAAGTTTCACATGTGTTACTGGCACACAGATCAAAGTGTTGAAAGACAGAAGGACACCTGTAGGAGAAACATATATATATATAGAGAGAGACAAAATGACAGAGCAAAGAGAAGGTTTAAGTCATTCACTTGACATTAACTTTGTTATGTATGTATGTGTGAGTTTGTTTGTTTCTTTTTTGCAGTATGAATACATATTTTGGAGTGAGACGCAGGATCCACAGTGTTGGGTGCAAATAAATATTTAGTATTATCAAACTTACTTGTGCTCTTTCTCACTCTATCTTTTTCTTTCTCACTCTTCCCACGTCCCTATGACACTTGTTTTATTAACAGACAGTCAATGATACGCTCTCTGCTATGCTGTTTTTTTGCCTTACTAATTTTTTTTAATTTTGAGATTCGTAGCAGTGACATTTTAACTTGTGTGCTGACAGCATGCCATGCAACGCGCAGTGTAGAAGTGTTAAATTCATTCATTTTGTTTAAACCACCTCTATTAGAGCCATACACATACAGATGGATGTATTTTCACCAGACTTTTCACTCAGGAATTCCTTCAGATCAATTAGTTAACTAGTCGGTCAGCCAACCTAACTAGTTAATTTATCATATTTCACTAGCACTGTTTGATTATATTCATGTATTGTGGTACTTAGGTGATACTCCAGTGTGCTTCACAGTAATATTAGAATAATATCCAGAAAATTATTGGTATTAGTAGAAAAAACAAACAAACATGGTAATACAATGTTTTGTAAGTTACTAGGGTCTGGATGAGTTGATTTGACTTGCTATTTGTGTCTTGTATTATTTTTGTTTGAGTTTTACTGAGTTGGCTTTTGCTCTGTTTTCTGTTTCCTTTGTTCCTTTTCCACTCTTCTAGTTAGTCTTCCAGTAGGGCTGGTCCGAATACCACTTTTTGAGCTTCGAAGCTTCGGTAGTAATGAACATCGAATATTCAAAGCTTCGGAGAGAGGGGGCTAACATATTCTTCTCTCTAATAAAGGCAGTATTCTCTATGTGTCTGTCTGTCCGTTTGCATTTTGATTATTTCAAGAACCGTTCATCCAATCGACTTCACAAGGGAGTGCAGTGTCGCATTTGGTGCAATATAGATAGACACGCGAGACGCGACACATTCAGAATTAATAAACTTTTAATAAACTACAGAACAACGCGAGCGGAAAGCGGAGCACCTCACGCGGGCAGGGCTTATATGCTCCGAGAACGGACACGCACTAGTGATATTAAACACATCTTCCCCATGAACAACATAAAGTAAATACACTCGCACGTAACACACACACAGGTCTTGTTAACTTAAGCAATACTCAGGGGCGGCTGGCCAATAGAGGGCGCTAGGGCGCCGCCCCCCCATGAGCCAGACCACAGTTTATGAGCCACACTCATTAAATAAATAAGTAAATATATACATAAATCATACATACAAATTGTCAGTATTTGTGTGTTTGAGATATTAAATACACCCAGTATATGTGAAAAATATAATAGAAATTCAAAATATCTGCTTTTTCAACACGTCTCCTCCACCTGCGTGCACGTCGATCAGCTCTGGGGCGCTGGAGAGAGGCGCCCCAGAGAGGCGGGTCTGTGGATCAGTTCAGCCAATTGCTGATTTAAGTTTGACATGTTTGACATAAACTGTAGCCAATCAGCGAGCTCAAATCTAGTCAGCTATGGGCTTCTGTTTAGCGCCCAAAGCTGCGCGAGCCCGAGCCGAGGCACGCCCATCTCTATCAGACAGCTGTCTATCGGGCTAGCTAGCTGGATGCGTCATGCTAATGCCTTGTTTTGCTTTCCGTGATTACTTTTTAAAACAACAGCGATAGATCCAGCATGGACAGTTACCGGAGCGAGGGACCTGTCTGAGAAAGTAACTACTGTTTTAATTTAATTTCAAATGCAAATGGAAAGTTTGTGCAATTTGTTTTGTTTTTTTTTGTGTAAGAATGCCTCAGCCTTGTAATATGGCATTAAATAATTACTGACTTTTTGACAGAGCACTGGTATCGTGCAGTTTGTGTTAATACTAATAATTATTTGTAATATTATTATTATTCGCTTTACAAAGATATGTAAAGGCAGTGGTTCTCAAACTGGGTTTGTGGTGGTTCTCAAACCGTGAGGTGACTGAAGGTGGTGCGGGAACAAAATGCTGAATTTTGCCGTTCCTTTAATACTACCTCATCTTAAAATACGATTTAAACTGAGCATGCATTTCTCTCAGGTTAAATGCTGTAAATACATGACATCCGATCAAATTACCTCATCTTTTGTGGTCAAAACTGTCTGCATTTAAGCAGCGTGTAGTGGGCTGCTATATGACAGGTCTCGTGCAGATTGCTGCCTCGGCAAATCGCGCTATTGAGAGTGAGGAGTTGTCGTCACGGTATAGAGCCCCTCCCCTCGATCCGCCATGTTGGCAGGATTCCAGCGGCAAAACATCATTGTTTACGTGTGCTGTTAACTCGGTAGTAGAGGAGGTTTTCGCAATTCCGCACTGTTTTACCATGCCTGGAAGTAAAAACTGCTCCAGTGTTTGTCACAAGAAGCCAAGCGCCGACATTAGGCATTTCTCAATAGCAAGTACGCAAAGTTCGGACTTCAATGTCAAGTGCAGCTCAGGAGAATGACTCCCGAGGACGCGCGTCACTCAGCTCGCTCTGCTACTCCGGTTATCTCACTCTGTATGTACATTTTAGGCAACAATAAAACGAAATATGTTATAAAACACTACACTGCCTCTTTTCGTTTTCATTTAAAGAAATCTTAAACATTACACAAATGTGGTTCAGGCAACGCATATTTATTATATTCACTACATGTAACGTTAGCATATTTATAACAAAACTTTTTTTTTTTAAATTGTTATATTTAAATTGTTCTTTCCGTTTAAATTTTAAAAATATTAAACTTATTAATATGGTTCAGGCAATATATAATGTGCATTTGTACTCTGATCATCACTGTAATAAAAAAAAAAAATAATAAAAAAACTAAACCCTGTCTCTTTTTGTTGAATTTCAGTTTCATCAATAATAGCCATTATAAAAGTAAGTAGCCTATAAGTAAAAAGTACAAGAAGCTATACAATAAGAAATAAAGCAAACGATTCAGTCAAACATACAAAGTCAGCGCTCTAGTCTAATATTACAACAACGGTAAAGTTAAATAGCCTAAATATAAAGTTATGAAATTTCACTTAGCCCTCAGTTTGGCGAGGGAACAAGATTCACAAGACCAAAGATCGCCCGTTAGGTCAACACAAGACGAATTATATGTTATCTTCTCTAAATACCGCTGTTTTGCGCTTGGTGTGAGCTTGTTCCTGTAAGGTCCCTTTTCTTTCGCTTTATCTTTTTGCATTGCTTTACTTTCTTCCTTTTCTTTTTCGTATTCGTAGATCAGTCTGTGTCCCGCTGAAATAATAAATAGCCTAATAATAATAGCCTAATAAATGCGCAAAAATGAAAGAGCTCTGGAATGTTTAGTCGCGCTTCTGTGTAGTTCTGAAGGCGTTGCCCCTGGCAACCGATAGCGTCTCCTTCCATCATGGCCGACAGGCTCAGACCCCGCCCAAATCAACCCAAGTCGGCACGTGACTCCTCACTCTCAATATTGCCATTCTCGACCATGTGCGTTAGCGATTGCAAATGTCACATTGATTTTATACAACAGTTCAACAAACGAAATATTAATATTAAGTGATGTTCATTTTCAACACAGTTGTCATTATTTTTACAATAAAATAATAGCTCCAAAGCCACAGCAGAACTGCAGCACACAGCAGTGTTTGAGAACGAATCTGCGACTTTGAACGAATCATTAGAGTCAATGATTCAATGATTAATTCATAAATACTACCACTTGCTTCATTTCTGAATGACTCGATGACTCACCACCTACTGGCGGTTTTAATTTAATATTTAAAAGCATCACTTCGTTTTTACCATCATTGCATATTTATCTATTTAACTTTTTTTTTAAAGCATTATTTATTTTATAAAGGTATGTGTAAAGGTAAAAATGCACTTGAAAAAATCGATTTAAGGGGGCAAATATTGTCCCTTGGTGTGACGAGTGTGGGTACGCAGAAGGACATTAAGCCTCTTGGGGTACAACTCTAAAAAGTTTGAGAACCACTGGGAGTGGGTTAAGGAATAGAACAAAATAAACATCAAACACAATACACATACCAAGGGCAGAAAGTAGGCCTAATAGCCTACTCCCATGGTTTGAATATGACACAGCCCCACCTAAGATATTTTTCACCAGCCGCCACTGGCAATACTTTTAATAAGGTAGTCTAATATTTTTCTGAACTACTGACACAGTAAAGGGTAGATTTAAATAAAGAAAAAAACGAAATTTAAATAAAGAAAATCTATTTTATAGGTGCTCTAAGTGATGCGACGCGTTTTTTAGGCCAAAACATTTTTTGTCACATACAGCAAACATCTCCTCACTATCCGCTAGCTGCCTGTCCCCTGAACACTGTAAAAAACGCAGTCTCTCTAGACACCACAGGCTCCACAAACGACAAAAAAAAAAAAAAAAACTGGGCTCACCCACACCAAGAAACATAATAAACAGAGTTCCAGCCAATAACCAACAGAAGTATTGGAGGGTGGGGTTTGGGGGGTTAGTGCGCGTGCGCGTGCACGTGAAGGGGGTGTGTGGAGGAGAGAGAACAGAGAAGCATGAAGAGGGAAGTTTGAATTATGGCCGACACACGACCAAAGAGACGACGTTCCGATGAACAAATTGCAAAGAAGAGGGACAATAAGGAACGCACGAAGTCCCGAATTTACATCGGAAAAACCTTCGAAGGGTGGCGAGAACTCCGCCGGCAGAAGGGCTTCCAATCCGACATAGTTGCTCTGTTTTTGCAGAACAGGTAAATCCATTTTTCTTTCTAAACTGACGTTCATGTTCGCTAAACCAACACAAGGATGTAATTAGCTAGATCTATGCAGTCAGTGTTAACTTTGGTGAATAGCCTACAACATGTATGTTTCTAGCAGCGATCAATCTCTATTGTAAATGATCAAGCAAATTCACAGTAGGGCGAGAATTTGTGTGAATGATTGTTTTCATCCACTGTTTGTTATGAATTTGAATGTTCATTTATAGGCTATTGACAACTTTGACTAAATTTGTTTACGCCGCCGCCGTTGTTTATGCTCACTGGGAAACGCGAACGTTATCATTATTGCGTCCTTGTATGGGAGCTTTATAACCTCAGGTAGCGAGACGATTTTAAGATAATGTTTCTCTTTTTCTGCATTCTGTTCTGCAATATATAAAAGCATTTATCTAACTTGGCGACATTAGCCTACTCATTGAATTAAGTATCAGTAAAACTTAACTTTGTTTGTAGTGACTATTTGGACTTTCCTTTATGTCGGAAGGGAGGGGAGGAGCAGTGTTGCCAGATGTACGATAATTATCGTATTTGTACGATAATTTTGACCTCTGTATGATGTACGATCAATAATGAAAACAAATCTTATAATGTACAGTAATTTCAGAACTGTGTGACACTTCAAATGATGGTCGTTGTAATCATAGGGCTTGTCATTGATCTAGCTGTGGATTCTATGTTTACCGGCCGGAAGAACGTGTAGAGAGAGGGAGCGAGAGACCTTGCGTGTGTGTGTGCTAGTGTGCCTCACGAAGCGCATGTAAGGACCCAACCAATCAATTGTAAGTGCGGGCGGGCTTTTATCTATACTCCCGAACCGAATTAATCAGCACCCAGCGCAACCCAAAATACAAGCTCAGGCATGCACTTTGGTCCATACAAACTCCGCTGTTCTGCGCTCTAGCCAGAGAATACTCCCGTTGCAGGAACACTTTAGTAGGCCAAGAAGAAGCAAATATATTTATTAAGTATAACGAGGTTGGGTTCCTTCAACTGTCCATCCTATTAAAAATGGCTAGGCAATATAAGATAATTGTAAAAAAAAGTATTGTATTTCGTCAGATTTTATAGTGTTAAAAATATTCAAGGGCGAATGAGAACCGTTTCGAGGGGGATTCCTGGTGTGCAACCCAATCTCCCCCCCCCCCCCCCATTTCAAATCGAATACCAACTTACCGAATGAATATTCGACTGTTCGGGTCCAGCCCTATCTTCCAGGTTACTCGTTTAATTAGTCATGTCAATTTTGTCTTGATTCTTTGATTAGTTCACTCTGTTATTCAAGCCCTGTGTTTTGTTCAGTTTGTTGTCCGTTAATCCTAGAAAGTTTGGTTGTTATTTTTGCTGTTTTCTGATTCAGAGTTTCTCTGGATTAAAAATTGGGCTTTTTAAATAAAAGACTGCTCTGTTTAAACCCTGCACTTTTATTTTGTCCTGTTTCAACCAAACCATGGCAACTTGATTAAAAAAAATGGACTTGAAAATAATAATAATAATAATAATAATAATAATAATAATAATAAGCTAGTATTTATTCCAACCATTAAAACGGAATCTATAAATATTCAGATGGATAAAAAAGATATTTGGGAGAAAAATTAAACAGAATTTGGGAAAAGATTAAATTAATTTCATAGGGCACTATAGTCAAGCAGGAAGTTGAATGTGCTCTAAGACACCTTTTTGCTGCCCTATTGGTTGGTGCAAGTTGCCTTACTAGAAAAAGTACTAAACTGCTCGGATGATAGGTGAAACATCTTATTTTATAAGCAAGACCATTTGCATTTGATTGAAATTGATCAGACGTGGAAAGTGGATGTTGGAGCCTGTTAATTTACAATGGTGTAATGACATTAGAGTTAATGTACCATAGCTTAGTATTTGCATTAAGTGACCACTGTGATTGTTGGCAAAAGCCCTGGGCAGTGTGCCTTCAGTATAAGATTTTATATTCACTGTATGAGCATTCTACATCTCAAACTTGCCTACATTGCAAATATCACACGCTCATACACAAACACGCATAGCCAGCGGAGACACAAGACGGCTGACGTTTACATTTCTGTCTCTTTATTCATTTTTTTTTTAACCTCGCTGTCTGCAACCTTTGACCCTGAAGATATTATGCTGTGACTTGCCGTCTTCTTCAATTGGCCTTGTTGCCAACGCACAGCTGTACATGCTCGGACTGTTCCAAGTGCTGCTTTAGCTGTGTTTAGAGTTCATGTTGATGTTTTTCAGATCATAGCTGTGCTTTGATTGACTGTAATTATTATATTTTTTTTTCATATGAAAATGTTTGTCAATGCAATTATGAATGCTGCAGATTGGCCATGTGACTATGCACTCAACCATGATGTTTTTCTGTATTCTATAGTTACGTCGCTCTCAGCTCTCTCATCCTCTCTGTAATGAATTTGCTAATACAAATTCCTGTTTTATCAGTGCATGTTATTCCAAAGATAAAAAGGATGTTTGTTTCTTCAACTGATGTCACATAGTTTATACAGTATGTTGCAGAGTGATGTTAATTCTAAAACAGCTTACAAATATTATAGCAATCTTTATAGTTTGGGTATTCTTACCTTGGGATGTTCAAAAGGAGTAAGATTAATTGGTTATTCATTAAACATTCAATAATATGTTTCTCTAAATATTTTGAAAACGGGGTGAACTTGACCTTCAATCTTCACCTTCCTTGTCAAAATGCTGGTTTTACTCTTTAAAAGTACTTTACAATCAAATGCGAACTTGCATTCAGGTTTAGCTATTGAACCACTTACTATTCACAATCCAATCAACTCGTGATGGATAAAATCAAGTCTTATCCTACTTGTTTTTTTTTTCTCTCTTGTTAAATATCATGTTTCACTCGGAAATAGTATACAGTACATTACTGAAATGTTCACTTTAACGCAAAATCTCGGACTCTGTTCTGTTGCAGCTTCTCTATAACTCTTTGCTCTGTAATCACGCTGCGTTTCTTTGCTTTATGGTAGTGTCTTATTGCCTCAATGTTTGGCAACACCGACTCTGTGTCTCCTGCATCTACACGGTGTAGGTAGTCTGTGTCTCTGTGTGCTGTGTCTTTATGTTCCATGCTCTTCTGTGTCTCGTGCAGTAATAAATAAGAGTGTCCTCACTGATGGGGTTGTATTAATCATCGGCTTTGCTGGCAGCCCGCAGATAAGCAGATTGATCCAAGGCCACCCTGGGACTGCAGCCTGGCACAGTCCCATTCATCTCTCTCTCTCTCTCTCTCTCTCTCTCTCTCTCTCTCTCTCTCTCTCTCACACTCACACTCACACACACACACACACACACACACACACACACACACACACACACACACACACACACCTGGAGCAGAACCAACCCATTTTCCCTATTCTACTATCAAGTCAATAGCAATGCAAGGACCCACCAAGAAAAAAAAAGACCATCTCAGTTCCCAGAATATAAGGGAATCCATGGCAAGTTTTCAAATTATTATAATTTTATTTTTTATTCCTGTGAATATTTCTCAGTGTAGGTTTAATTTTGAAAGTCAGTTTCTGTACAGAAGACAACAAAAGAACATTCTCACCAAAAAAGACATTTGAAAACACGTTAATCCTACAACAGGGCATGTTGCCATGTTCTCAATGGGAACCTTGCATTAAATAGATTATTTGATATTTATAGACCTCCCTGCAAAATATAAACATTGAAACAGTCACAACACTTAAAAACATTCCCAAAACGTTAAAAATGTAAAAGGTGACATGCAAAAATATAAAACTGTTGTTTGGTCCAACAGAAATCGTAATTGTCACATATGTGGCAGCTTGCCCTTGTTTTAAAACTTAATATTTTGTCATGTGCAATAGTTGAGTTTTGTCTGAGTGTATGCTTTATTCACCTGTTACTGTTTTTCTCAATTGTTTACACACAAATACTGGTACTTGAGACACAATGACCACAACATGAAACTCATTCACCAACCTCCTGAACCAGTTCTGCTAAACTACAAGCACAATTCCTGCTTTACACTCAAATTGCAGTTCTAAAACACACCTTTTTCAAAACACTACACACAATTCTCTGCTTTTGGCACAATTTTCATGCAGAAAATCTCTTGTTTTCACAAGGAACACACTGCCATTCAAATATGCACACTGACTCATCATATGGGCAGACACCCGTCACACAGTTTTACAATTAGCAATCAGAGCTTTAGCATAAAAGGGCAACAGGTGAGCTCTGCAATGGAACAATGGATGACAACACTGGATTTTTTTTTTTTTTTACTGTAACTGTATACAGTCAATTCTTCTGTTGTTTTGTATGTAGACCACTGTATGTACAACTTTGTGTTGGTTGGGGATGTACACTGTGTACATTGTTTTTGTGGGAAAAATAAAATATATTTGTTACAGTGTATTTGTGTGTTCTGAGTATAAAAACAATATTCTCAAATATTTTACAACACACTTATGTATGTACTGTCTGTAGTAAGTGTAACACTGAACAAAAAAAAAAAGGCCTAAATCATTATGATGAATGGAGAAGTGTTTTCCATTCATCATTGTGTTTTACACTGAGCACATCTGTGTTAAACTGGTTCTTATAAATGTCTATTCATATGATGGTTTGTGTGTGTCATTTGAAAACAAAATACCATTTTGAGAAGAAATAACATTGTTTTGAATGTAAAGTTTCATTTTGCAGGAGAATTGAGGGGTTTTGCCCATTGTTTGTGTGTTTTTTGATTTGTGTGTAGATTTCTGAGAATATGAGGCATGCTTTCAGAAAATGTGTAAACAATCGAGAAAAACTGTAAAACATATGATGATTGGAAATGTATTACTGGTATTGGTATTTCACTGGGCTTTCAATAAAACTTGGCTCAAGTTGGCTGTCTATACAGTAGAATGGCCTTGCGTCCTTGCTGAATAAAAGTATTAATTTCTTTAAAAACAAATCATACTGACACCAAATTATTAAAATTAAAAAGGTCACACCATGAGGAATCTAATATTCATTGATATTTTAACATAAAATAGTTATGCCAATATACTGTGATTTTCAGAACTCAGAAAGCACTGTGCTGTTTATTTAAACAATTAAAAAGAATATATAAAAAATGTATTATTTAAATTCTTCAGTAAATCAAAAACCTTCTTTTCAGTTCTCTCCACAAACAGTACAAAAATATAACATTTTCTAATCACTGAAGTATTTTATAAGTACATGTAAACAAGAAAGGACAATATGCCTTGTTAACACAGCCTTGCAATCTAAAAGGGATGGACACAACAAACCTGGTTGCCACGGGAGCTGTTACTATACGTATGTTGCCATTTGAAATAGTAGATTAAGGCTGCACTATTGCCTAAAACATAAACATCAATCAGTCAAAATATTTCTTCAGAATATGTAAACATGATCTAAATAGTTCTCCTAATTTTGAATGCAGGAACGGTGTTTAATGCACTCTGACAAAATAACTTTCAAAGATATTTTCAGTTCTACGTAACAATTATGTATCAGCTGTACTGAATTGACATTGCTTTTCATTTTCATTTCCGTCTGCCATGTAGGTCTGTAATTTTACTGCCTTTCACAGCATATGTATTATTTCCAGTTCTGTTGTATGTCTTTACAAGTTTGTTTATGTAGTTATGTTATTGAAATATTGTTTGCACCTTTCCTTGTTGAGCGCTCTTCTCTACAACAGCAGATAGTCATTTTATTATTATTATTTTTTTTTACAGTATATAGTTCTATTCATCTAAAGCATCGCTAGTACTATTGCTTTTACTTCAAAATAACAATTCTGTCATCATTTACTCACTCATGTTTTTCCAAACCTGTATGCATTTTTTTTTATTCTATGAAAAACATATAACTATTACATTTTATATCATTTTTGTTTGTTTTGTTTTGTAGGTGATATTGGACATAAACTAAAGTGGAAATGCTATGTGAGGAAGTTAGAGTTAGCAAAAGTGACAAACCTTCTATGGCTAAGAAAAAATGGGAATATATGCCAATGCTGGTTGAGATCTTCACACAGCAGGATAACAATACTCCCCCCTTAGAAAACAGAGAGCACAACAGTGAAGAAGCAGAAAACCATAGGTTACTGTCATTTTCTGTTCTTTTTTTTTTCTTTTTTGAAAATGAGAATTGCAACTTGAAACATACAAATTGGCTAGTCAGTGGACCGCAGTTAACCCCCACTGCACTACAGATGGAGTGACAATGAGCAGCCCCAAAATTGCGTACCTCACACAGCAGGTTTCAGTCTCTATCAGTGTAGGTCTACGGATGCAAAATACTCCGTTTTGGAAATGGGGGGCTCTGACTAAAAAGTTAATTTCTTTGTAAGAATATATTTCAAATAGTATTACTGACTTTAAATTTGAAGTGCATGGGTTAGAGAGTGAGAATAAATGGAAATTAAAGCTTTGTATGTGACATCTTAGAACTCATTTCAGGCTTTTTAGACTCTACTTTCAGGAGCATTTGCTCACTTCTGATCTTCGATTTCCTTTTTCTTTCATTTACACACACACACACACACACACACACACACACACACACACACACACACACACACACACACACACACACACACACACACACACACACACACACACACACACACACACACACACACACTTACACACACGTCTGGTTCACTATCTTTGTGGGGACTCTCCATAGACTTAATGGTTTTTATACTGTACAAACTGTATATTCTATCTCCTTACACTAACCCTACCCCTAAACCTACCCATCACAGAAAACTTTCTGCATTTTTACATTTTCAAAAAAATATAATTTAGTGTGTTTTTATTAACCCATTTCCCTCGTGGGGACCGCTGGCTGGTCCCCACAATGGAGGTGATCTCAGGTTTTACTTTCCTTGTGGGGACATTTGGTTGTAATATGTAATATAATAATATAATATAATATACACACACACACACACACACACACACACACACACACACACACACACAGGTACATATCACTGTCTGTCTGTAATACTGAAACACACTTTTAGTTTAGTTTTTGCTGCACTGGGCATGAAGATAAAATAACCATCCAGCATAATTAGTTTTAATATGCTGTCAGTAGAGCTGAAATACCCACAGTGGTGATTGCACTGTCCACGGTGCTGAAATCTCAGATGGTATCTGCAATAGCTATCCAGTGCTGTCCATGGTGCTGCAACCGGTGGTTTCTTTAAGTGAATGTGCTGTCCAAGGTGCTGAAGCTCGGATTCCCTTCAGTGGTGAATGCACCGTCCGTGGTGCTGAAATTCACACTGTCCGTGGTGCTGAAATTCACACTGTCCGTGGTGCTGAAATCTACTGTATATCTTGATATATAGCTTGGCTAAAACCAAGCACCCACTGCAAGATTGTTGCATAGTACACAAACTTTAACTCATTTTAGATTCTTTCATGGTGTAAAAGCATTTATCTTTGTCCAGACATAAGGCTGTATAGATAATCTCATTATATTTGAGGAGCTTACCTTTGGTTTTCTTTTGAATTTCAGTATATTTGTTCTAAGCATGATTTGACAGTTATGACTGTTTTTGTTGGATAAAATGTTACATCTAAGATTGTTTATATTCATTTTACACCTGTTAAACATATTTCTCATAGTAACATTGTGAAGCTCAATGATTGCTAAAGAAAAGATTGGCCTTGTTTTATCTTAGTTATTCTGTCTTCTTCTTCTGTTACTTGCATATTGTAATGCTATAGAGCTAGTTACATGTTAGGAATTCCTGTCTATCTCTCCTTTTCTTTCTCCATTTTCTACTTTCTTTATTCTCACCCCCACAGCCCTACTACTGTCCTTACTAAAACCCCTGAATACCTTTACTTCCAGACCCCTCCCTATCTGTCCCAGCCGTTTTCTGTTACCAGCACACAAAAGCTCTCGTTGCCGCGTTAATGGAGTTGTGAGATGTGGGATGAAGCCGTTCCGGGAGAGCGTGTGCGATTACTAAAATGGAAAAGTGGAAAATGGAGTCTGATTTAGCGTCTCCCTCCTTTTCTCTCCCGCCCTGCAGTTCAACATCCTGCCCCCTCTATATTCTGGCTGTCGTGTTTTCCTTTAGGGGATAATTCGATTTTGGAGATGATCTACGGTGCCTCAGAACTGATAATATCAAACACCCCCTCCTGTTTTTCACATTACAGTGTGAATACTGTTGCATTTCCTCTCCGCTTCCGTCTGTACCTTCTCGCTTCTTTTTGGTGCATACTTTTCCCTTTTCTGCTTTCTTCTTTTGTTGCCAAGTAGAGGCAGCCAAGGCATGTCTGCCTATGGGAACTACTCACTTTTTGTGTTTTTGCACCTTGCTCTCACTCTCTCTCTTATAAATAATATGCGGTATGAGGTACACGGATGCAGACAGAGTTACAGGGTTTCTTCAATGAGGCATTGCTATAATTTTTAGGACTGAGAGCATGAATATGGATTCACTCTTTACAAGTGATGATTTAATATGATTTTCCTGTTTTTGAAGCACAACTTCAAACAATATATGGGAAGTGCAGCCCAGCTGTCTTATGACATTTTTGCCAAGCAATTTATTTTCACTCTGTGAATAGGGAAAACTGTGGCAATTTAAAGCCATTCAACTGCAAAATGGAAAAGAAAGCTTCTCCTTGAACTAAACAGCATATTTTCCACATAACATTTGGGGACTTCACCCCCTTTTTAGGTCATGGCAGCTGGTGTGGAGATCTCTGGTCAAATCGGAGCAGCTCTCTCAGTTGGATGGCAGATATTTCCCAGTGGGACACATACTTTCCATTAGAGCCCATTCATGAAACGCTGATGCCGTAATTCATTCAGAACAACACACACGAGCAAGCCAGTTTGTGCACATATAGGCAAACAGATATGTTTTTAGCGCTTTAAAAAGATATTATGTATCAGAAAGAGCAGAGTGTGCATGTATGTTTAACCAATATGCTGAGGCAAGAAAGAAAGACTAGAAATAGAAAGTCAGTGTTTGACCTTTTGCCTTGTTGCAGTACCAACGTTTGACAATGCAAAGCCACCATTGCTTAAGTATATACTCCCTTGTGACATCACAAATAAATCCCAGCATCTGACACTCCTCAACAGAGATAACATCAACTAGCAGGTGTTTTAATGCACTTTACCTTTAAAACAGATAGTGTATACACATGGGAAAAAATGGAATCTTAGAGATAAGCTGAATGCATAAGCAAAACAAATAGCACAGATTTCTTCAGATATTCTAGCATCATTAAAAAAAATAAAGAAGAAACAAAGTGGTATTGTAATGTGAGTTGTTTACAGACACTGCAGTTGGCAAGACTTCAATGGAAGTGCAACAACAAAAGCACTCAAACATTTCCTCATACTTCTACATTGACTTAACTACTTTACGTAGACACCAATTTGTTTTGTGCCTCAAAGCATAAAAGCTGCATTTTAAGCAAGTGTGTTTGAATTCAATTGTTTTGTAAGAGTAGAAACTCTGAGAAAAGTGGAAGGTAACACTATATAATTAGGTTCAATTTGCTGACATTAGTTAGTGAATCGGGTGTCATGAACTTACAATGGACTTTTTTTTTGCAGCATGTATTAATCTAGGTTTATGTTAACTTATAAAAATACTGTTGTTCATTGTTATGTTCATTAATAATTCATTAATTACTTGAAATGTTTAAAAATGTATTAGTATATGTGGAAATTGACATTAAAGGGTAACTCTCGCCAAAATGCAACCTAGGGTCTTTTTCTTAATCTACCCGAGGCGAACTTTCGTTTAAAAGCATAATTAGAATGGAAACGCCACTTTTAAGTTTGACTGTATTTTTGTTTTCGGTCAAATTGCATTTTGAATGGGAGTGCTAGGGGCACTTCTATGATAGCATCAAAAATTGCTATTTTTAAAACACTAAGAAGGCTCGACACAACATAAAACTTTGCTCGAAGTATAAAAAGAATATTTGTGGCAATAACCAACAAAACATTGTATGGGTCAAAATTATCGATTTTTATTTTATGCCAAAAACCATTAGGATTTTAAGTAAAGATTTCTTTTTAAAATACATTTTCTACCTTAAATATATCAAAAATGTACTTTTGTGAGTGGATGCAGCAAAATCGCCAACATAAATGGACAACTTTAAAGGCGATTTTCTCAATATTTAGATTTTTTTGCACCCTTAGATTCCAGATTTTCAAATAGTTGTATCTCGGCCAAATATTGTCCTACCCTAACAAACCATACGTAAATGAAAAGCTTATTTATTCAGCCTTCAGATTATGTATAAATCTCAATTTAAAGGGGTCATATAATGCCATTTTTGTACAAGCTAATATGATTCTTTAGGGTCTAAATTAAAAGTTTGTAATATACTTTAATTAAAAATTCTCATTAGTATTGTAAGAAAACACTCATTTTACCTGGTCAAAAACAGCTCTGTTTTCAGCACGCCATTTAAGTGCATGTGTTTTTAAATGATAATGAGCTTTGCTCACCCCGCCCCTCTGTTCTGTGCGTACACCGTAACACAATAACCATAACGCGTTGTTCATTATAAACGTGGGATTATGAATTATATTGAGAACGTCGTATATAGAAAACATGCCGTAATGTACCCTGAGTGTAAACAGCCGCATTCATCGTGAAGCGTGCAGCAAGCGATTTGCAAAGATGAATATAAATATTAATATAAAGGTTAATAAAACGTTACACTCACTTCTTCTTCTGGAGGTTCAGCAGGAACACGAATAGTTGGTACCGATCCTTTTTTCAGGAGCAGCTCCTTTGCAAAACCAGCTTTATATTGACCTTGTTTGTAAACGTCACAAAATTGAACGGCTTGATTTGAGATGGGGGAAAACATATAAGAAAGAAAAAAAAAAAAAAAAACACTGGATGGATTTTTATCATTTTATGATGGTTGTGTACAGGCACTGCCAACACACATTTCAGTAAAAGTGCATGTAGCATTATATGACCCCTTTAAAAAAATTACCCATAAGACTGGTTTTGTGGTCCAGGGTCACATATCTGATGTGTGCGCTGATGAATGTTTATATAAAAGCCTAAATTAAATCTGTTCATCATATAAATCGATCCTTTACAAGTTAAATGCATATCCAATCAAGAGTTTATGCGAGAGTTTAGCACCATGTTAAACCAAAAGTTTGTGAACATTTACAACTGCAGTACCATTACTATATTTAAGTAAAAATAAAAATGAAAACCATGATTACACTTTCAAAAAGTATTTGTTTTAAAGTGCCCCTATTATGGTTTTTCGAATATTCCCTTTCATGCAGTGTGTAATATAGCTGTTTGTGAATTTAAACGTTTTGCAAAGTTGTAAAGTCGAAAGTACATGATAAATAAAGAATCGACTCTGAACCGCCTTTATGAGCCGTTCTTGTTTCGAATCCTACAGCTTTACGGTTCTACGTCACTAGAAGATACACTTGCATAAAGCCCGCCTATGTTGTAGGTTGTCCGCTTGTGAATAACTTGACCGGCCTGCAAACGTCATTTTACTGACAACTGCTTCTCAAATGTCAGAGTTCAACGCGGGAGTATGACTAATTATTGATGTATTTTCTACCGGGTGTTTAAAATAGGTAGTTTTGTGTTTTATATACTGTAGGTCTCTGGCTAACCGGCTAACTCACGTTATTACTGTCTTACTAAAATACTTCAGCTGTGGGCCACTATTACCTAAAACTTTGTCTGCTAATGCAGATTGTCTGTCCCCATCGATACAGTTCCCACATGTGCACCGCAATAAATTAGACATATACACATGGGTTGGTTGATTGACATACTCTTGTTAATGCTGATGGTGAGGAATCACAGTTGCAACATCTCATAATGTACCTCAAAATGAGTAGTGTATCACTGAGAAACGTCCTGATCAAGTCGTCCTTGCAATGGAGGTTCGGGTTGAATAACTAGTTCTTCCAATGTTTCATCATCGGACTCACGCTCGGATTGATATGGTAAAATTAACGTCATCATTACTGTCTTTAGTTTACAGTGTATACAATCGCTGAGCTTTAGGAAGCCTCAGGATGGAGCTGAAGTTATTATGGTAATGGACGTTTTTGTTTCCGACAGGCGCTGTACGCAGTAGACCAATCACAACAGACTGTGCCATCTGGCCAATCAGAGCAGAGTAGCTTGCGGAAAGGAGGGATTTAGAGAGAGTGATTCATCCATTGAGTCATTTGAGAATCATTGAAAAATGTGGTGATGTGCAATGTATATTATGAGAAAAGGAAAAGTTTTTTGACCTTTCGCCACCTTGGAATTATATGGTTCTATCTGCATTCTGAGCAGTTTTGAGATATCGAGCTTCAAAGTTTTTTCATTCTATTCGACTTTGTAGATAGAACCTTTTTGCTTTCTAAATAAAAAGTTCCAAAATGTACATTAAAAAGAACATCACATAATGTAAATAAGTTGTAAGTTGTAAATAAGTTGTGAATAGCTCAATTTTGACAAAAATGTCAGATAGAACCTTATAATTCCAAGGTGACATGTTGATGCATGTAAACCTGTTGTAGGAGACCTCCAAAACAAAATGAGGAGACTGAAAATAGCATAATAGGGGCACTTTAAAGAAGGGCTTCTAACTCCACCTCTGGCTCATCAATTTCCAAACCTAACACGTTCTTGCCTTTCACAGTAAGGTTGCTATAGCAACTTGAACCCAAATCAGGGCTTGGGATGTAATGATACAGAGAAGGGAGAGGCTGAAAACATTATTTTCCTTTATTATGTCATTTTAAAATGTTAACAGGTTGTTATATGTGCTGCACCGTTCAAAGACGTGTTGGGTTTCAAAGACTCCTGTGACTTTCAAACATGATATATTCATCACCCTGCACAGAGTTTAGCTTATTAGCAAACAAGACTGAGAAATGATTTTGTTACCCTTCATAAAATTGCAGTTGTTTTCGATCTCATTTTGTTATGCCCTAGATAGATGCATATTCAAATAGGATTTTGTTGCTGCAGTGACATTTGCTGGTAAATTCAGAATGCAGTCAGAGACTGATTATTTGGCTGCAATGGTGTGAGAACACAAAAGCTGTCACAAATGAATTGAGTTTATGCGCTTGCGCTTTTAATGAGGACAGAACTGCTCTATATAAAGGCCACAGTTATGAGGTCAAACCAAAATCAGATGCTGCTCACCACTTGTTAGATCAACACTTGTTGGTATAACTTATATTTCAGTAGAGCAGTCCTTTTAATTTGGTGATCACTATGTTTCTTTGTGAAGCTATATATTAATATATTGATGTTGATATTAATTACGTTATTGTCGACAACAACAATACTATAGCAGTAGTGGTAGAAAGATTTTTGTTTGCTTTGCCCTTCATGCATAAGTTGGAAAGTTGGTTTCACAGCCAAACAATAATAGTAAAAACAACACTTCTTTTTTAGAATTCCTTGGATGTGAAAAAAAAAATGGCTTGTTTCTTAGTGTTAATGAGCAATATGCCATTTTTACATTACTGTGAGTGCTCAAGGCTTATGTGGTTTTAAGCAGAGAACAGTTCAATTATTGAAATGTAAATTCACATGAAAGGACATCCCCAAGCCAAGAGAGTCTGCCCATATATATATATATATATATATATATATATATATATATATATATATATATATATATATATATATATATATATATATATATATATATATATATATATATATATATATATATATATATATAAAGGCTGTTTTATTTGGTCAGGTAATGCATTGTGAAATCTTTTACAAATACCTTCAATTTAAATCCAATTCATTTTACTATTTCCCACCCACTGTGCCATAAATGCAGAGGTGCCCTAGTGTTTCTCAAAACCCAAGAAGCAGCTGTTATTAAATCACACTTGTCATATTTATATCAGGCGTCAGCGTTCCTCCATCCTATTTCCTTCTGCTACTTCCTTGACGTGTGCACTTATAATAGGTATTTTAATGGCTCTATTATTTCTTGCCAGCAAATGAGAAACAGAAGGGGTTGAAGGACACTCAGCAGTTTGAAGGACACTAAAAAAAAACTTACTCCTCGCTATGTTTTAGCTCTTGGTGGATATTTTAGTTGTGCAAGATTACACATTTTAATATTTAAACGCTAACACTGGATAAAATTGAGAAACATTTTTGTGTTTAATGTCATTCATCCCACTATTCATTTCTATGAGTGTTCTAAGACACTTGACTTCGTCTAATGTGGGTCTGCAATAATACAATGAATCCCTGCTTCATAAAAATGATTTCTAAATGAGCTCATGAGGACTTATTTTCGACACCAGAAGACTGGACCATCTCCATTCCCTCCTCCTCCTCCTATCCTGGATAAATCCATCATGTGCTTGTGCCTCTGATGGTTTTGTCTTTGATGTATTGTTCTGAGCTCAGGCCCCTGTAGTGCATATGTGTGTGTGTGTGTGTGTGAGAGCGTGTCTGCATGAGTGTGTATAAGCGTCCTTTCCCCTGCAGTGAGTGTGTTATTGGCTACATTAGCTAGCACTGTAGGGAGGCCACTATGAGGCCCCAGGCTATAAAGACAGGCAAAGCCAAGGCCCGCTATTTAGATTAAAGGATCTCTTAATAGACAAGATAGCACATCTTTAAACATGAGAAACTCTGCAAATCAGACAGACTAAAGCAGTCAATCACAGAAGTCCCATTTGTATTGGAGGCATATCAATGGCCCTGTCCCAAATGGCTCCCTAAACACTCGCAGTCTTCATACAAGTCTGCGCTTTCGTGACGTAGCGGCGCTTTGACTTTTGGGAAGAAGTCTGCTGCGGAGCTCATATCTACCGCAAAGGGGGCGCTAGCGAGCACTCTTCTGAATCTTAAAATGACAAACGGGACACCCTACGGTCTCATTGACTTAACGGACACACGCACACGGCAGCCAATGTAAGTCCACAAGACTGAAAGTGCATATGATGTCTGCCATTTGGGACAGGGTCAATAAGGTGCAAATTCTGTCACTCAGCTGATCTAAAAAATAATTCTAAAAGGATCTTTATTAAGATAATAATAATAATAATAATAGACAAAAGAGCACGTCTTTAAACATGAGTAACATCATAAATCAGACTGAAGCAGTCTCCAAAATAACTCTGTTATAGAGGATCAGCAATATCAAGTAAATTGTAGCACATTCTTTGACTCTGCTGATTAAAAACGGATTCTCGAATGACAGAAACCTGTTCTACTTATAGAGCCAAATCTGATGGAAGCATTGCAGAAAGAAGTAATGCCATCCACTTCATCCTGAGAGAAGAGATCTGAAATTCCCTGCAGACTCAATCTGATTAACAACTACATTAAGAAGGTAAAGCCTAACGAACCTATTTAGTGCCAACCTGATCAACATGAAGATCAGAATCTCCCAAGTAATGGAACTCAGCGCATTGACAGCCTCTCAGATTATTCAGGTTTTATCAAGCCAAGAAAACCAATGGAACCACAATAAGTGCCAATCTGATTAGTTGGGTATGAGGAACATAAGAGGAGCCAAAGAAAAAACTACCAGCCTTATCAACACTTTCATCATAATCAGGGCTGGATGAGGCCCGATGCCCAGAAAAAGTAGCCTGGTGTCTTAAAACTTATTCACAATATGCTGCTGGGCTGAAAAATGGAAAGTGCCATTTGGGAAAATTAATGGGCTATAAAAGTAGGAGCCAACTTCCTGGACACACTGTACAGTTTGCCAGGAAAATAAATCGATAACAAAGCGTCAAGATGTAGAACATTTACTGAGCGTTTCAAGTTTATCAGGGAAAGCAGTAGCTCAAAGAATTGTTCTGAGCTGATGTCTACTTTGCTAATATGCACAGATGAAGACCCCTTAAAGAACCAGGCCTTAAACTTGCAGGAAGCAATTTCTGAGAAACGCAGCTGATATTTCAAATCAACCCAAACAAACGCACCCGTCTCTCCATTGCTCTGCCCCAAAAAATGCACAAATACGCATTTCAAGAGTGGATGTCTCTTTATCATAGCTGAAGCTAAGCAAAATAATGATTCGCAAAAAATAAAGCAAAAATTACGAACTTATGACAAGGAAGAACAAAAAATGAACTTGCAGTACACAAGCATACGGACAGGCAAGAGTTTGTTGAAGCTCACCAGCAGCACATCAGCTCCAGACAAACAACGACACTCAAAACTCTCCTGTTACTATAGCTAACATTACAACAACAGCATATCTTGGTTCTGTGAAACATAGCAAAACCAATGTTACTCATGTATGGAGCAGAAACAAAGCAACCTCTGCGTCCATTTTCAGGCCTTCCCGCTTTGGTCTGTCCAGCAATGGAGAGCTTTTCTTATATTAACACGGCTTTTAAAGCACTTACCTGAACATATCCCTTCTTTTCCCATTGATATTCCTCTGAGCTTTTCTCTCTTATACTGTCTCTTAGGCATCTCTCTTTCGGTCTTTCTTCAAATCTCACTCTTGCTATCTCTCTCTCTACTCCCCCATCATGAGTGGACACGCCCCCTACTGCTGATTGGCTACAATTGTGTTGTGGTGCTCAGTCCGATCCACTTTCAACAGCGTTTCTCAGAAACCTCTTACTCCACCTTTAATCACCCCCCCCCCCCAAATTAAAGTTGTCATCATTTACAGTACTTTCCATCATGCTGTTATGGTAATGTTATTGTGAATAGATAGACTTCGTAACACATATATATTAGAATTGAAATATTGGATTTTTATGGACTATTTTATGTTTTTTTTGTTGTATGTAAAAGAGCTGTTTGGACATTCTATTAAATGACGCCTTTTGTGTTCTACGGAAGAAAAAATGTAATGGGTTTGGAATAAAATGAGGGTGTGTAAAAGATCACAGAACTCCCATTTTTGGATAAACTATCTCTTTAACCCAAGTGATAAAAAAATAACAATGTACCTTAAACACTTGCACATACTCTCTTTTCTCTTGTGAGTGTTCTATGACCGTGTGTAAGTGTGTCTTTAGACGAGACCCTCTTCCTCAGATTCCTCTGTAATGCTGAGATGATCTTCGTATTGATCTCAGAAGGCTCATATGGTGAGCTCTCACAGCCTTTGATAACTATAATAGCAGCATTAGCTGCTTCTGAACATACACTCGTGTATCATAAAACCTCCAAACATGTTCCTTCATGTTGTTTTATTACACTCTCAGAGCTCATTCGTTAAGGTCTGTGTATGTGCGTGTGACCACTGATTAAAAACCGAAGCGAGCAGACATTAAAGGTGGCATTCATCATAAACCGCTATTTTGTGAATGTGCGGCTGTGTGCCGTGGAGCAGCATTACCAATTTTAACACAACCGAGTAATGTGTTGCATTAGTGCTTAAATTACCACCTTTATCCGTACTTCACTTAGAGGCCAGCGGCTAATCAAGCTAAGATTGAAGACCACCTCTATTAAGTGTAGTTAATGCATATTGGAAATTCAGAGGTGTGAGCCTGTGGGCTGGCCAGGTGATTGGCCAATGTGTGTGATTGTATCAGCTCTAGAATTAAATGCTTTCCATATTAAATGGTAGTAATGCCCACTGGAGATGCTGTTGAAAAGTGCCATGCTGGAAAATCCATAATATGATCATTTAAACTGTAAGATGGTTTACATGATTTCTTGCAGAGTTGGAGTCCAGATCAAATGATCAAAAGCAATACCAGACCCCCTAAAACCCAGATCCAGACCAACACCTAACCCCAAGTCCAGACTGTCCATTTTATTGAACTAAAATGCATTGTTCATTTTTTTTAATGGAAAACAGATGGTAACCAGTCAACCAACAGATTTTACTGTAGCAAGTTACCTTACAGTATACGTTGAAAAAATATAAATGGCTTAACATCACATTATATATAATTTTACTATAAAATGAATGGGTTTAAAAGTAAAACTTATTACCATATAATTTATTGTTAATAAATCTATATAATGCTCAACAAGAAACACTTTTAAATTAAATTATTGTTCATTTTTTTGACATCATATAATTAACAGCGGAAATCATGACATTCCCATAATTTTAATTGAAACATTTTTATTTCTTCTGTTATTACAGACTTTGGTTTTAGCATGGTTTTAGTGTCATCTGGTGAGTAACCACAAGATGTTATGTTTTTACTGTTCATTTAACAGATATTTTTAGTTATTTGGTTATATGAGAGGTAATAATCATCTTTTATAAGTTGTAAATAGGCTGCAGAGCCAGTCCAAGACTCAGAATAACCACCAAATCCCCATCCCGCTCTTCTAAGGAAATCTTTCTGAGCAGTTAACTATCTCACTCAAGCTGGTTTAAGCTGATAGACCAACCTGTTACTGTGTTTTTAAAAAACAGTTTGACCACCTTAAAACAGTATGACCTGGCTTTTCCAGCAGGGAAAACAAAAACACTACATCCCATTTTGGTTTCACCAGTCTATTTTCTCCAAATGTGCAAATGAACACCCCTAAAGACAAGACACCTGTTTTCTCTGGTTACAGGAACGTTTTCCAACAGGGTGAGATTGAACAGCTACAAACGCATTCCAATCTGTTCAGTTTCAGCAGACTGTTTGCCCTCAAAGGTGAAATGTGCTATAAGACAAGACACCTGTTTTCTCAGGTCACAGGAAAATGACTCCGCTGAGCAGTTTTTAGTGAATCTCATGCATGTGCTGTCTATATGTGTAGAGGTGATCGAGAGTGTTCGTGTGTGCAAATGCCGTTGTGCTGTATTAGATTCTCTCTCTCTTCTGGCTGAAGTCTTCTAGATGCTGAACACCGCTGATATGGATCAACGCTTTAGTATTCAGCCTGTAACAGCTCCGCTCAGCATGCCATCACTGAAAGAGATGGGGAGAGAGAGAGAGAGAGAGAGAGAGAGCAATAGGAAAAGGACAGAGGGATGGTGAACAGAAAGAACAAGGACAACATGAGGGAGAAAATGAGAAAGATGGAGAATATGAGCCAATGAAGGGAACAAGCAAAAGGACCTGAATTGAGAACTAGAGAGAGCGAGTTCAGACTCGAGAGGGGTAATTTGTGAACGTGTGCTGCTTGAATTGGTGGTATAATGATGCTGTTTGTAATTACGGTACAGATCTACACTCATTCCCACACATACTCCCGTTTACTCGCTTGTGTTTTATTCATTACACCTGAAAGAAGTTAAGCAAACTTACACATTACATTGTTATTCATTGCCTAACACACTCTCTCTCTCTCTCTCTCTCTCTCTCTCTCTCTCTCTCTCTCTCTCTCTCTCTCTCTCTCTCTCTCTCTCTCTCTCTCTCTCTTTCTTCTATGTGGTCACACAATCACACACTCATTGCTAAGCATTCTTTTACATTCCTCTTGTTATTTCTGAGCTAGTCTTTCTTAAAATAATGAGTGTGTGTCTAATAAACCAGTTCAGTGTGTGTACTCTTCAGATTTAACCGGCTAAAGAAGACTTAACGCTGCCATGTCTTATCACTCATTACGCCTTGAGGGTGTGTGTGTGTTCTTGTGCAGTTTACATTTATGCTCAAAACCAACGCCCTTTCATTCAAACGAGAATAATAAAAAATGAAGAAAATAAATGACTATATCAGTTTGGCCTGCTGGTGGCACTGTTGCCTCATTTTAGATTGCACTTTTGGAGCAGCCCAACGTAATGACACACATTCACATGTGCGGCTGTGCGCACACACACTTTGAATGGACGGTCTTTTACAAGAGTGGTGTCAGCCCAAGCCACTGCAGCTGCCACTGGAATGAAAGCAGTGAGGGCCCAGAGCCACGCTGAATTCATCTGATTACCTCTCCTCTTGCCAGAGCTCCTTCATTCTTTCACACTTTCTTTCTGTCCTTCTCTTGATTATAGTCCTTCAGTCCGCATGTTTTCTGCTTTGGTTTTAAAAGACTGCTGTACCTAAAATTGGAAATTAAAATTCAGTATTATACTGAGCAAATGAAAATTTCTGTCAACCCGCATTTACCTTTTTGTATTTTACGTACATTTTGTACATACTGTATGTATTGGTCTTGGTATGAGCAGTACTGTTGAGATGTTGGTCATGATGGATATATCAAGACACACAAAAGGATTTGGGCAAAATTAAGAATTCCAAGAATGTGTTTTACATTCAAATTGTGAGTTTGAATGGAATTTGTTACAGGATGTTGAATTGAGCTGTTCAATCATGTCAGTTTAGACAAACCCATAAGGTTAATTCACCATGGGTTCACTTTTTTTTAGAATAGGAGATTTAAATAATTAAAAGTCAAGTCGGGTTACCATTGCTTGAAGAGACTTTCACGTTTTGTTGTGCACCTGCTGGATTGTTTTAAAAATGAAATGAATCATTCTGTTACTATTTTTTAAAGCAGCTTTACAGAAAATGCGTGTTTCTACATTATAATTTAGAGTCCATATGTCAGAAATGTACAGTTCTACAATTCATGGAGTTATATATGAATATAAACACAAACATTGCTTAAATAGCAGTTCCAATGCTGTATCCTGTTTCCTAACTCAATAAAAAAAAAAAAAAAAAAAAAAACTTAAAAAACACTGTATTTTCTTCTGACAACTGCACAACCCTGACTCACACAGGATATTGAGAACCCTAAATGCATTTGTGTATTCATTAGTGGTAGTTAGTCTGTGTGTTCATGACAGAACACATATTTGTATGTTAATTTGTGTTAAGTGTGTGTGTGTGTGTGTTTGTGACATGCTAATTGTGTTCATTTGTTTGTGTATTTCTGACGCCAGCAGCAAATCATCCTTCCTTCTCTCTAATTCCTCTCCTCTACCCGGATGCCCCGAGTCTCCTCCTCCTCCTCCTCCTCTTCTCTTTTCTTTCCTCCTGTTCCTCCTCTCCTGTTTTCTCCCTACAGCCCAACAGCTGTTGGACACATGCCCCTTCTTCACCCAGACACCTGTCCATCTATTATCTGTCTCTCTCTCTCTCTTTCTCTTTCTCTCTCTCCCTCTTCCTGTCTGAGACATTGCAAATGAATGCACTGACATGAAAAGGTTTGACCAGCCTAATAAGCTGTCATCTTTTCCCAGAATTCTCTGCTCTAGCATTGTGGAGCCTTCGCCGTGTTTACCATCAGACTAATGACCACATGACAATGCTCAGATGGACCGAGGATATTATCAGTCATGATAAGGAACACTTTTTTCGGACATGCAAATAAAATCTTGTTACCACCATTTTATTCCCAGTATTTGTTGGCTGCAACTGTTATGGCAGAGACGAGAACACGTTTTATTATTTTGTCTCATTAATGACAAACAGTACAGACAATTTACTGCTATATTCTGATTTGTTATCTCCACATCACTCCGTGATAAGACGTGTATATGACATTGTATAAAATAGAAAGTTCTAAATGGAGAGGTCTTATTTTAAATGGTCATTATTGCATGTCAGTGTCTTGCCATCTGTTGTCTGATGCTCTCATTCCCATCATAAATGATGCAAATGTGATGTCATTTCAGCCGCTATGGGAAAATATGCTATGTGTCATAACTTGTGTGCCATTAGCCAGAAAGAACATCTCAAAACAAGATGTTTTCTAAGAGGCATATGGATATCATATCAAGAGCTTCTAGTGTTTAGATTCATCTGGCATAGATGGAGACTTGCTATATAAATTAATGTGTGCTCTCTCGGAGTTGATCCTCCAGGTTGAATTGACGTTTAGATTGAAGAGTACTTACATTAACTCCACTGAACATGCATATAGAATGTGTCATACCTGCATTAATATGTTTAAGGAATTATTTGCAAATGGAATCACATGCTCTTAGAGCAGAAGTGGAGGTTGTTGGCAGTGGAGGAAATGAAATGACTGTGGATGTGAGTTTAAACATTGGTTTGAATATCTAATTGGAGATCAAAATGTTGATGGATGCAAAGAAATACTGGCTGCTCTATGGTCAGCTTTACTGGCAAATTAGAGGACCTGAGCCCATGGGAACAGACAAGCTGTTGGGTTATGGGTCAGGTTTGAGTAATTTCTTCATGTAAAACTTCATATGGACACCTGTTTCCAACTAAAACAAAATAAATTCAAATATGAAATTGACACATTTTTGATTAAAAATTGTGGCTTTTTATGTGACTTTATTGTACTTTACATCATAATTAGTATGTTATTTCTCATAATTACTCTTACTTTACAACTCACAATGTGTTTTTACCTTTATCTCAATTACCTGTATAATTTAGTTGGAAACGGGCTTCCATAATACTCCATAATACTTTACATATACACTACACTGTAAAAAATTCACCCGTAAATTTACAGTAAAATACTGGCAGCTGTGGTTCCAGCCCTTTACCGTAATTTTACGGTTTCAACAATGCTGTTATTTTACAGTAAAATACTGCTCTGTGGTTCCAGCCCTTTACCGTAATTTTACGGTTTCAACAATGCTGTAATTTTACAGTAAAATACTGGCAGCTGTGGTTCCAGCCATTTACTGTTATTTTACGGTTTCAACAATGCTGTAATTTCACAGTAAAGTACTGGCAGCTGTGGTTCCAGCCATTTACCGTAATTCTACAGTTTTTAATTTTATGGCTGTGCTTCACAAATTACTGGCAGTAATGGTTCCAGCTATAATTCTATAGTATAAAAAGTTAGAATATAAATACTGTTTTCTATTTACTCTATTGTCCGATATCTATTAACATCCCTATATTTACTCAATGGAAAAAATGAAGAAAATATAGATTATGGTACAGTATTGTTTGCCATTTATTTAAAACAGCTAACAAGTTTTAACAATACACTAACAGTTAAGGAAAAAAAGTCACAGAAAATACATTGTAAAATTTAATGTGAGGAACCAGTAGGCAAACAAAGAAACCTTACATTCAAAATGTCACATCAGCATCCAGGCAAGAGAGGAATTCTGAGTCTGAGAGGAAAATATTGAGAACCAATGGATGAAAAATCCTTGATAGAGGCAAAAAAACTGCAGAAAACATCTCAAACATCTCATCTGAAAGATCTGGCCTGAGAGGAAGTCCGGATCTGAGAGGACAAGGGATCCAATGGGTGAAAAAACGTCAAACGGCAAAAAACAGCCAAAACGTCCCACATCAGCTTTTGACACATCTGGTCTGAGAGGAAATCCAGATCTGAGAGGAAAGAAAATCAAGAAAATCTTAGTGGTAAAATAAATCACATGACAAAAACTAGTGATCACATATTCTACGAACACTTTTAAAAGAGACATAAAATGATCATGTTATTGTACATAACTAATCTTAGAGATTATCTATACTTTACTAAACACATCTCATTAAATATTCACAGTGCTGCAGTAAGTGAACTTCTTGTTACTTAATGACCCACGAATGTTTTTTTGTTTGTTTTGTTTTTGTAATAGTTGTTCATGATTCACTTGTTTGTTCTGAGCAGTTAAACTGTCCACTGTTCTTCAGAATAAAATCATCCCCCTGGCACCCTATATAACTAATGAGTAGTTCTCATTGTGAAAAGATGGATGTTAAAACCATGCAGTCACTATTGTAAAGGGTTTAATTGTTCAGAATGTGCTGGAAAACCAAAGACTGTGCAAGACATGGTGGATTTTTCTGAAGAACATTGGGCAGTTTAACTGCTCAGATCAAACAAGGTACTCATGAACAACCATCACAAAACAAAAACAACATTTGTGGTTCATAGAGGTAACAATGTAGTCACTTACAAAATGTACATTTTTATTACACTGCACTGAGAGTGGCTAATGGGATGTTTAGTAAAGTCATGAAAGATTATAATTGTTTGTGTAGCTAGCTTAAACACTTTGTTTGTCTATACATGTGACTGATGAAGACATTTTATGACCAATTAATGCAGAAAATCATCCAATTCCAAAGGGTTCAGATACTTTCTTACCACTGAATATGAATGCAGTTAAGAGGTGTTGATTCTTTTAGGAAGCTGCACAAATGTGAGTGTCAGTGGACATTTAAGTTTAGTTACCTAGACGAAGTTCCATTCAAAATCGATGAGGTTCTTCAGGAGAGAAGCAACTTTGGGATTGACAGTGGCAGACTTCTTGCTGACAAGTTTTCCAGTCTTCTTTGAAACCACCTTGCCTCTGCAGGTCTTCAAACCTCTTTCAGGGTTTATCCCAACAAATCGTCTAAGGGTAATAAAAAAAAACACACCCACACACACATTAAAAAATAAAACTTACAAAATCTACCTTTTATCAATTTAAATATTGGATTAAATATAAAGGGTACTATAAAAGGTGATAAAATACCTTTGAATGAATTCCAAGGTGCCACATGCCTCCTCTACTGAAGATTGAAGACGTAGAACATTGCAAACATGGTTGCTATTGCAGTCAGGAATCTTGGTTGTATGCCATCACAAACAACACAATCATCCAGCGTTCAATACAGTTCTCTGCCCTCCCTGAAATGAATTTTATTTATTTTATTTTATTTTAAATAACAGTTTACACACAATATTCTCAATTTTCTGATTATTTACTCACTCTAAGGCCATCCATGTGAAACTCACCAAAGATTAGGGCTGTGTACTGTCTCAGTAAAACATTTACATCAAGTGAATGATTCCTAGAAGAAAAAAAAGAAGAAATAATTATTATTTCGTCATCTTAAACCAAGCAAAGACATTCGACGTCGAGCACGGAGAACATTGAATAGTGAAATGCCTCAGCTGTTGAGAACTGTCTGTCTTCAAAACTTGTTTCGCGCCGACAAGTCGAGAATATCCGCCTCGTCTTTCAGAAATAACCTCTTTGACATTTTAATAGTATGTAAGTTACATGTGAATCTCACAAAAACACAGGTAACAGTTACTCGCACCACTATCTATTTTGCTTTGAGAATTTGAACAGCTTTACAACATAATTTGCATGGAAACTAAACAAATTGACCACTAACTTTTAATTATTATAATGAATCTGGATATTTCGAGTAGTTTTGTAATTATTCTCCATCTTATGTGCATGATATTATACGATTTACATTAATGCATCTGGTAAGATTCGCATCGTGTAACATTACTGAATCAGAAATTCATGTAAATCGAGTTAAGGGTTACTACAAATGAAAGCCAAACTAATTTCTAAATGGTAACTTAACTTTAATCAAGCAAATAGTTCGCCGTGATAATCGGAGCTCAGAGAACATTCATTAGCAGGCGAAATGCCTCAACCGTTGAGAGCTCTACAAAACGCGATTCGCGCTCAGTAACAGCACAATCAAAAATACCTCATGAAAAAGGCGATTGTACAGGTTGGGGGAGCAACATAACAGAATAACAGTAAAGAAATAACTTACCTTGAACAGTGTCCTTCTTTAAGACCGTCTGAGTGTTGCGAAACAATTCTGTTATTTGACTGCTTTCTGTTCGAAATAGACCGCGTTGAAGATGCCCCGCCCCCACGTGCTATTTTTTTACAGTCCAAGACTGTTTTTTTCCAGAAACAAATGGGTTTACACATAAATGCTGTAAATTTACGACAAGTAATTAATTTATGGAACATAGACTGTAAATTAACAGGATTAAACTGTTTATTGAAATAACAGTATTTTACTGTTGGAAATTCACTGTATTTTTACAGCAATTTTTAACAGTGTACTGTTCAAAAGTTTGGTTTATTTATTTGCTCAATAATACAGTATAATTTTTTTTATTACAAATGAAAGTAACTACTTCTGGTTTAAAATGTAATTTTTTCCAGTGATGGAAAAACTGAATTACTACAGTCTGCAGTGTCACATGATCCTTAAGAAATCATTCTAATATACTGATTTGCTGCTCAAGAAACATTTCTTATTATTATCAATGTTGAAAACAGTTGTACTGCTTAATATTTTTGTGGAAACCATTATGCATTTTCTTTTTAGATTTTTTTTTTTTTTTATAGAAAGATCAAAAGATCAGATCAATTATGTGAAATAGAAATCTTTTGTAACATTGCAAATGTTTTTACTGTAACTTTGTATTTGCATCCCTCAATGCATCCAATAAAAGTATTGGATGCATTTTCTTAAAAAACAAAAAACAAAACAAAACAAAAAAAAAACAGCATATGACACCTACCAGCATACTCCAACTTTAAAAAAATATATATTTTCAGTAGGGAAGTGTTAAGAACTTGCATGATCTTCTAGACAAACTGTGGCCTTTCGGGTGGAGAGGAAAGGTGCTAGGTGACCAAAACTGATCTTAACGGTCGTCTGGAGTGCTTGGTTTGCAGTGTCAGGCCATTGGCAGCTGTGTCAGACAGGAACTGAATTCTAGCAGGAGCTAGTAAAGAAGTTTTTGCAAAAGTGTGACATGAGTGACTTTATGGAAATTAACAGCAAGTCGAGCAGCAGCATTTTGGATAAGCTTAAAGGTGCTGTATGTAGTTTTTAGCGGCCTCTCGCGGTGATGTTTCAGATTGCAACCAATAAGTTTACAAGCGCGTGCTCTTACGTGTGCTCGAATTTATGAGCGAGCACTCTGTGGGTACCGGCCAGACTGAGACGCAACCGGACGTAACACACAAAGCATCCCACAACATGCTGAAAACTCAGGTAAACTCCCACTGCAACGTTACAATAATAGGCTACTTTTATCAGCTTGATGTTGATCTAATGCTCCATGCTCGTACCATGATAAGTATGGAACCCTATCACCCGTGCCGAATTCTGTCACTGCAAGCACTACTTCACATTTTCTTCAGGAAATGTACATTCTAGGTTTGTAGATAAGGTTTCTCCATTATTCAAAAGCCCTGCCGATGTTGATTCGTGTTTTTTACCCGAAGTTCATCCGATTTTCGTCTGGCCTTACGAGCTTCAGCAGATTTTTTTTTTTTTTTTATCAATATGTGGAGTTTGTGTTGGAGTCTGTGTTGAGCTGGGAGCAGGTCGTTTCTTAGTGTTATCAGACATGTCATAAGTTGCATAAGTCATAAGTCCATGTCATAAGTTGCAGTGTCATCGCTGTTGAGTGCAAAGTCAGTAAGCTAGACGAGGCGAGAGGCGAGAGGCTCGGGAGTGTGCATGCAGGTGACGTCACTGGCGGTAAATCCGACCCGGGACCTTCACATAAAAATAAGAATACTTGCTTTCAGAGGTAATAGCAAAACCCGCAAAGTGGATAATTTTAATGTGAGATTACAACCCCTTCACACACAGGCAATAAAAAAAGGATTCGTTTTGGTAGAAAAGCTACATACAGCACCTTTAAGGGAACATAAGGAAAATGCATGATGACTAGGACCTTGGAGCTGAGTAACTGTCAAGGAAGCACTTTTTTTGTATGTATAAGTGTTATACATACAGGTATATTTATATGGCAAGGATGTCCAATCCTGCTCCTGGAGGGTCACTGTTCTGCAGAGTTTAGCTCCAACCCCAATTAAACAGGCCTGAACCAGCTAATCAACATTTTACTAAGCATACTAGAAACATCCCTGCAGGTGTGTTGAGGCAAGTTGGAGGATAGTGGAGGAAACTCTGCAGGATAGTGGCCCTCCAGGACTGACTTTGGACACCCCTGGTATATGGGTATTAAGTAGTGTTGTCACAACAACAGTTAAAAAAAAAGTTATCTTTACCAATTTTGGTACAATAGCAAAAAAAAAAAAAATTTTGGAAGAGTGGTCCATTTATAATCAATGAAGCTTATGTCACTTCAGTTCAGCTGCATCACAAGCATACTGACTGAGTCAAAACTCCCATTATAATAACAAATTCTGCCTATATTGCACAATGTATCACTCATTTGCATGTGTTTATACTTTTTTGGTAATAATGAAACAATCCGCGAGCATGCACAGCACAGCTGAAACAACTCTGGCATATTTAATGGATTCTGACTATTAAGTTCACTGGCTAAACAAACATGTCTGTAACTGGCTATACAATGCACAACACTAAAAAAACAGGTAGTAAATAGAAACCTTTGATGCTCTTCACAGGGTGCATTTGAAAGCAGTGCATGCCTATAAGCGGGTTGACCCAGTACTCTGTACTACCGGTACTGCAGAAAAGCAAGTATAGTTAAAATGTAGGTGTCATCTTGTTATCTAATGACCGGTATATTTGGCAACACTACTAAAAAGTAACCCACACTAAAGACAAAAGTTATCTTTCTCTAACTTGCTCTCATAATCAATTATCAAAGATACATAAAGTTTTTGGACTTTCAAAATACAATATGTGCAGATAAACTTAGGGCCCTATTTTAACGATCTAAGCGCATGGTCTAAAGTGCACGGCGCAAGTTCACTTAGGGCGTGTCCGAATCCACTTTTGCTAGTTTAACGAGGGGAAAATTTTGCATGGTCTAAAAGGTGCATGGTCTAAAAGGGTTGTCCCTATTCTTAATGAGTAATGGGTGTGTTTTGGGATTTATGTGCATTAAACCAATCAGAGTCTCATCTCCCATTACCTTTAAATGCCAGTTGCACTCACGCCATCCCTTACGAAAAAAAAGTATACTTCAAGTTCATTTTATGGAGTGTGGTGGATTTTAATTAATCAACTTTAATTAATCAACTAACATTTGTTTTTCTTGCAGGAACAACATTCATATGCTTTAATGTGTCAAAACTCTTTGGGGAAAAACTTGTGACTTTGAGTATGTGTCTATGGATAAAAATAACATAGTTATGGGAAGTGAAACTAGACAAGTCTGTTAGAACAAATTAAGTCATCATTAAAACCTTGTGATAAGTAATCACAAGATCAGGGTTTGTTTTACCTAGTAACAGAGGGGTTTGCCTATGAAGAACCCATCAAATAGTGGGGAAATTATGTAATGCAGCATGAAATTTAAGTCATACCTCTATACTATAAAAACTGTGGTATATGTATTTTCCGGTGGGATTCTCAATGGAATTTGTCTGAGATCCTCTGGCCTTGCTTCTTGTGAGAGATTCCCTGAGAACTGCTCGGGAAGATCTCCTGGCCGTGATTAAAGCATTTAAAGGACATTTGCAGATCTGTTTGTCAATTTATTCCTGCGCAGGAAGCTAGTTTAGGAAGCTAGTTTAGGAAAGAAAACTAGTTTAGGGAAATCGAGTCAGAAAGCTGGTGATCTATAGAGTGGGGACGTTGGGGACGGGAACCAATAAATAGAGCCAGGTAGTCCGGTGATCTATAGAGTGGGGACGTCGGGGACGGGAACCAATAAATAGAGCCGAAAAGTTAGATTAGGTAAGATATCCAAGTGAGGACGTCGCCAGGAGACGAGACTCAGATATCAGCTACCCGAGTGGGGACGTCGCCAGGAGACGAGACCCAGGTAGTTAGGTTTAGGGAAAAAATCCACGACAGGAGTATACTTGAGTAATGTTCAAGTATATTTTTAAGTATACTTTATGTAGTAAGTATACTAATGTCAATATGTACTAGTAGTAAACTTGTAAGTGTACTATTTTAATACCGCTTGGGACTAAATTGGCCCACTTGAAGTATATAAAAGTATATGTTTAAGTGTACTATAAGTGTAACAGTAGTAAACTTTAAGTGCACAACTAGTTCATAATTATGTTTCTCATTTGTACTGCAAGTGAACTTATGAGTATACTAGTAGTTTACTATTTTAATGCTTGTAGCAACTTTGAAGTATACTCTCAGTAAACTACTAGTTTAGTAGTTTTATACTACAAGTTTTCATTTAATGTAATCTCAGTAAACTACTAGTTTAGTAGTTTTATACTACAAGTTTTATTTTAATATACTCTCAGTAAACTACTAGTTTAGTAGTTTTATACTACAAGTTTTCTTTAAGTGAACTTAACATCATACTTATAGTTTACCATTTATATATTATTTGTACTCTTTTAGTGTACTCTCAGTGAACTACTAGTTTAGTAGTTTTATTCTACAAGTTTTCTTTAAGTGAACTTAACATTATACCTATAATTTACTATTTATATAAAAATGTTGCACTTGCAGTAGGCCTACAGTATACTACTATGTTCAAATGTTATTTTTTATACTTGAAAAATACCTTTAACTCTAATTTAAAAAAAACATTTTATTAGCTTCATGCATCCTTTTTTATCAACACTCGAATGTCAGTAAGTTTCATAAAGAAAGGCAAAATTTTGTTAAAATGTTGAGAAAATAGTTGAGAAAATCACATTTTTGTCAAAGACTACGCTGATCAGATCCAGAACGATAATCAAAACACAGGTGGAATAGATCGAGTCCAACACCCCCAAAGCTTCACAGTCGTTTTCTCTTCATGGGTTAGGCCTACGCTTCATTTCATTTGGAAACATTAAGCAGTTTTGATTTACAAGCTGTTTAATGTTTGATGATCACATTATTTTACATTTGAGTGAGCAATCTTCTATCACATGGTTCAGCTTCTTCTTCTCCTGTGTTTTGATCCAGAGATTCTGTACTAGAAGATGTGTCATAGCGCCCCCTACCGTATACCAGTGAAAACATGGATAGCTGGAAAATTCAGTCAATGGTGGGGAAAAGTTTAATTAAAGTAAATATGTACACTTCCAGTGAACTAGCCTACACAAAAATTCAGATACGCAGAATTAGAAACATATCTGTTTTATATCAACATTTTAATCAATATTTTCAAACAAAGTTTCATAAGACTGTATATGAAAAACGATGTAAAAAAAGTATATTTAATAGGCTACTCGATCAAAAGAGTTAACACAACTATAAGCCAAGTATACTTTAAATAATTAAAATTGTAAGTATATCTCGATCAAAAGATTGAGTACAAGTATAGGCCAAATATACTTGGACTTTTCTCTCAGTATAAGTCAAGTACACTTAAGTGTAATTAAGTATATTTTTGAGAAGTATATAAAATGTAGACTTGTTCTTTTTAGATGAAAAGAAGTATACTAATAGAACACTTGAATAAACTTATTTTTAATGCTTATTTTATTTACTCTATAAGCTATTCCGCCCCAAAGTTTGTTACTTTATAAAGCTGAACATGTTAGTTTATAAGACAGTATGTAATATTATGTTTTAAAAAAAAGTATTTAATAAGCTACTCAATCAAAATAGTAAACACAAGTACAAGCCAAGAATACTTATACTTAAAAGTATAATTGAGTATTCTATCTCATTCAAAAAGTATAGGCCAAATATACTTAGACTTTTCTGTCAGTATAAGTCAAGTATACTTAAGTGCAATTTGAAGTATATTTCTGAGAAGTACATAAAGTATATTTCTGAGAAGTATATAAAAAGTAGACTGAAAGTATACCTTTTTATTTTTAGTTTAAAAGAAGTATACTAATAGAACACTTGAATAAACTTCTTTTTTGTAAGGGATGGCAGATTCGCTATTCACATGACGGAATTTGATGGTGAAAAGACTGAACGCGTCTCCAGAGTGCAAACGGATCTGCTCGTGCGCAAGGTAAAAGTGCACAAGCAGACCATCTACGGGACAAGCCGGATTCCACCATATCTTTATGTACAAAATAATAATCTTTTACATTGTAATCCTTTTATTTTAAATATTTGGCATGTTTGTGTGCTGCTATGTGTCCCTGTGTGTTTAATAAGCAGAGTCTACGCGCGTTGTGGACCCGCCTATAGGCGCACATTACTAATGTGCTCATTAATAACAAAAAAAATATTGCGCCATTGACTTTAGACCAGGTTTCAGTCGGTCAGTGGTGCAGTCTATTTCTGTTGCCTCAAAATAGCAACACGCCAACAATGCACCAGAACACACCTCGTTTTCATACCAGCACGCCCATTGGCGCACAAATAGGCGCAAATGCATTTTTTGCTATTTAAACAACGTAGTGCAGGACGTGAAAATGATAACTGCGTCGGACTGAAACTAACAAAAAACACTTTCGTCGCACCGGGTGTAAGATAGGACCCTTAGGGTGTTTTCACATCTAGTTTGTTGCTCTTGGAGCGATTCAGTGTGTATATTTGAACAAAGCATTTGATCTCAGACTTTCCTAAAAGGACCCAAAAGCAAACTCTACTCTAGTACGGTTTGTTTGTTGGTCCATTTGTGGTTCGATTTGTTCATGAAATGTGAAAGCAACGAGGTCCCGGTCCGCTTTGTGTTCCGTTTCTAAATGTGTACCTGGAGGCTTGCCATACCTAGTCTCGCGTAGCCAGACCTTCAGACTGACGGCAGAAGGTCTGGACTCCATTGCAGCTTTCATTGGCCAAGGACCACCCAGAGGCCGTTTGACTGACATGTAAAGCAACCAATCACAGTTTGTTTCATTCCGCATCATGTTTAGGGGTGTGAAAATGTAACATTGATGTCCCTACAATGACAGACAGGTGTGCAAACCTTTGGGACGTATTTTAAAGAGTCTATGCCGCAAACTTTACATACTTCTACTTTTGAAAATCCAGCGTTTGGTTGATCATATGCTCATTGCCACAATTGTAAACACAACGGCATTCTTATTCTGTTTAGCGTCACGGCATCTTTGTTTCCAGGTGGACCGTTACCAAAATTTTAGTTTAAGCTGCTATCTTTTTCCTCTTGCTTTCCTTTAGTTCTGCTTTGTATCACTGTTTCTCTGTTTGTCATTTGCTTCAAAATGTGCAACAGCCATGTGATGACAACATGTGAAGTGGACATGTTGAGTAGTAGTTCTTATGAAGTTGTGGTGTTAGCAAGAAAGGGTCTGAGATCACTTCAATGCTGAAGAGGTAAAAAAAAAAAAAAAAAACGGGTTTTCTTTTGAGTCCTTTATATTGTGAACACGGAAAGGACTGAGGTCACTTTCGGGTTCACTTTAAGCGAACTGGGTTTTGTTCTTTTAAAACGAAGTATACATGAAAACACTCTTATACCCGTCTTCTTGTACACTCTTGCTCTCTTTCTCGATTGCTCCCTCCTCCTCTCTTTCTCAGAATGAGAAGCTGGCGAAAGGGCAGGTTGTATCTCCTGTGCTGATAAATCTCAGTGCTATGGTTATGTTGTGATTACGTTTCCCATTCATTGCCTAGTGTCACACTTGTATGAGTACATCTTCAGGGACTCCGGTGACCTTTCCTGCGTCTGTTCCAATGTGTAATACAGTACTGATGGTGTGCGTTTTTCACCCTACCACCCTGAAAATATGTGTGGTGTTTTCCAATCAGGTGGAGGTTTTTTTTGCAATCACAGTAACCTTTTTTTCCCCCTCAACATTATGCAATCAAAGATAAAGATTGAGCTTCATTTACAACCAACTGTATTCCCTTTTTATATGTGCAATTAAACAAAATTAAACTGATTAATTATTCAGCACATCATGTAGTTAATTTGATTAAAAAATGACTAAAGCAGAAATTAAGAAAATATCTAGGCTAGTTCATTAGATCTCAGCCTTTTTGACTCCAGGTCTTGCATTGCCCACAAAAATATTCAAATGTTCTATAAATCTTCCAGTCTTTTGTGATCCTAATGATTTTTACTCACAATTTGTTCCCCATCAAATATTTTAGATGTATAGACATAACTATAAAAAGGCCCAAAGAGTAATACGAGATTTTTATTTACATGACTTTTCCAGAAACCACAATTTTTAGTTGGCTTCCCCAAACATCCAGGTTTGTCAAGACAGAGGGAACCTTGTTTCTTCAAAGAAAAAATAAAATTGTTTAGGGGTGAATTAAAATAAGACATCTTGATTTTGAGCTCTTTTGTTTTATTTGAATCATTGTTTTGTCTTACCAGTATTTTAAATCCCCTTACAAAAAAGTTTATTCAAGTGTTCTATTAGTACTGTATACTTCTTTTAAACTAAAAATAAGAAAGTGAGAATATTGATATTTTTCTTACACAAATGCATCACTTTGCTTCACGAGGCCTTTATTAACCCCCCGGAGCCGTGTGGAACACTTTTGTCATGGATAGACTTTATGAACTTCAAAACAGAAACAGCCATTCACTGCCATTATAAAGCTTGGAAGAGCCAGAACTTTTTTTTTATATAACTCCGATTGTATTCGTCTGAAAGAAGAATGTCATACACACCTAGGATGACTTGAGGGTGAGTAGATCATGGGCATTTTATTTTTGGGTGAACTATCCCTTTAAGTATACTTCATAAAATGAACTTGAATTATACTTCTTTTTCATAAGGGACCTCTTGAACCCCTTCTTGAGGCCCCCTGGTTTAGAACCTGATCTATATGATTGACACTGACTGACCCATCTCTATGTACAGTGTGAGTGATAATGGCCACATGTATGTGAATATGTGCGTTTGGATGCTGGATGTGGCGTAATGGACTGATAAATAAATGAGCGCTGCCATGCTGTGTTAGGAAGATATAATCACACAGATCTGACTGTCTGGAACAGCCTCAGGGTAAACGCCTGGAGACACACGCATACACACACACACACACACACACACACACTCATAAACATGCGCACCTCGTAACATAAACCAAATGACAGACGAACACACACCAACTCTTGATTTTAAAATCTCACATGCAGCTGCTTTATAATTTTCCAAGCACATAGCGTACTCATAAATCCGCCTCTCTCTGAATGTCTCCTACATTTCTCAGGGCGTTTATTCAGAGCCACAGTTCATACAGTATGTCAATCACTCCCCCATCCAGGACTCAAATATGTTTTTCATAATTGTGTTTTTGTCTACAGCCCCCCTACTGCTTGCTGTGCCCACAGTCAAATTTTACATTTACACATTCTTTTGAAAAAAAAAAAAAGAAGAAAACTTTCTTTTGCACTTAAAACTTCTTGAATATAAACTAAAAATACAACATATGCCTTCTGTGAACCTTCAAACAGCAGACAGCTGCTAGCAATTTAAATACAAATTTACACAAATGGGATTTGGATTTGAGAGAGAGAGAGAGAGAGAGAGAGAGAGAGAGAGAGAGAGAGAGAGAGAGAGAGAGAGAGAGCATTTTCTCTTCTTTAATAGGAAGGCAGAAGGTGACAGACCCGCTGGGCTCTGTTCAGTGTTCAAACCGGTGAAATGATGGCAGCTTTTAGGTCCATCCAACAGCACAAAGATACTTAAAATAAACTCGTAACTCCGTTTCTACACTATCAGTGAGAGGCCTGAGGTCATGTGATGGTCGGTTGAAGTCCAAAGTAGTCGATTGCCGAGTTCACGCGCGTGATATGCGCGTGAACTCGGCAATCGACTACTTTGGACTTCAACCAAAAAACAGGATGTAAACAGGTATTTGCGCTGGCTTAAATAACATCATTTTTATACATATCTTTTCATCTACTGCAGTCAGATCCACTCGTGTTCACTCAGAAGGAATCACTCACATTTTCTGTGCACTTGTAATGACACATCAAGGATGTTAAGAGGCTAAAAGCAGGTTTAGTACTTGCCCCATTGAAGTCAACAGGGTGCAAATTTTAAAAATAGAATAACTCTGTGTAGGCAACACCGATTTTTGTCGTTGTTCTCTGTATTGACAGCACTCCAAATGTACAATAAAATGAGCTCAATGTTAAAATTGACCGGAGTTCTCTTTTAAGGAGTTCGAAATTCTTGTACGAAATTCTTGCACTTAAAAAAAAAATTCGACCTCACATTGTGTCAATTATGTTTACACACTGCCTCTGAAACTGTTGTCTCCGAAACGTTTTTTTTTTTCATAAAAAAACTCGGATCGGGTTTGATTTTCTGTGTTTTTTGCTGTAGCAAGCATTTTGAGAGGTGTTCTGACAATTAAAAGCAAGGACCTTAAGAGTGGTTTTGGGCACTTGACCACGTGGCCGTCCAGCTAAACAGGTTGGGAAATCTGATAGAACATCTTAAACCACCTAAACAACAATCTAAAGCTGATTTAGGATGGTCTATCTACTCTCCCAACATCAGCCAACAATCTTAGGCTGGTTTAAGATGTGTGTTTCAGCAGAGTACTGTCTCTTAGTTCCTCATACTTTGAAAACTGCTGCGGCAGATTGCATTGCATTCTTTACGATTTTACCTTTGAAAAATTCTATTAAGAACAGCCAGAGATTCCACATCTTCTGTAGCACAAGGGGTTGTGGGCAATATTTACTTTGAAATAATGAAATGATGTGCCATCCATGCACCTTTGGCATACTATTTTCAAAGTACAATGACTAGGGAAGCACTAATTCAGATCTCACATACTATTTATGACAGATAGTTTGCAAATTGGGATGTAGCCACTGTGTAATTCTGACAGCACAAGCGAATACCTGTGAACTCCAACCTCAGACTTGATTACAATTTCAGCTTCTGCTAAGAAAACTCTTCTCTGGGTCGCTATTTGTTTTTGTTGTTATTTCAAGCCCTGCTCCTGAGAAATTAAAACAACAGCAGCTTCGCTAACGTGTTGGGCAGGAAATTGTCTTTCCTTTTGTTTATGTTGAGGAACTAACCATGCAGTCATATCCTCGGGCTGACCTACACACAGGTTGAAGCACACTGCCAGCATATTGTGTTTCTATTTACTCTCTCTCCATCTCTGCAGCGGTCTCTTTTTCTCCAGTGAATATTAAGGCGTCTAATGCAAGGATGGATGGATAGATGAGATAGATGGGTGTGCCATAGTGAGGGATGAATGATGGAATGGATGCTGATAGAACTGATGAGAAATTTAGATGGTGGTATGGAGGGATGAATGTCAGATGAGGGCTAGGTAAAATTCCTGTTTACATAGAGAAAACGCATAAAATTGTGTCTTTTAACAACTGACTTAATTAGAGAGGCTGAATAGTTTGTCTAGATTTTTTAATCTACTGTGTTTGTGTTTGAGTATGAATTAATTTAATCAAAATGTTTTTAAAAAAACGCTTTCTATTTTAAAATATTTAAAAATGTCATTTATTCCTGTGATGCCAAAGCTGATTTTTTTTTTTGCAGCCATTACTCCAGTCTTCAATGTCACATGATCCTTAAGAAATCATTCTAATATGCTGATTTGGTGCTCAAGAAACATTTATTATTATTATTATTAATGCTTAATATTTTTGTGTTTTTTTTATTTATTTTTTTATTCTTTTTTAAATAAAAAGTTTAGGGGAAGGACATTGATTTTAAATGATAAATTATAAATGTATTTCTTTCAATTTTGATAAATTTAATGCATCCTTAAGGAACAATCAGAATGGAGAAGAAAGGTGATTTAAGTGACTTTGAATGTGGCATAGTTGTTGGTGCCAGATGGGCTGGTGGGCTACTTCAGCAGAAGATCACACCGGGTGATACTCCTGTCAGCTAAGAACAGGCTCACCAAAATTGGACAATAGAACATTGGAAAAAAAGTAGCCTGGACTGATGAATCTCGATTTCTGCTGCAACATTCAGATGGTAGGGTCAGAATTTGGCATAAACAACATAAAACATTGGATCCATCCTGTCGTATTAACGGTTCAGGCTGGGGGTGGTGTAATAGGGAGGGGGATATTTTCTTGACACGTTTTTGGGCCCCTTAGTACCTATTGAGCATTAAACATCACAGCCTACCTGAGTATTGTTGCTGATCATGTCCATCTTTGATGGCTACTTCCAGCAGGATAACGCGCCATGTCACAAAGCTCAAAATATAATTTCAAACTGGTTTCATGACAATAAATCAGTCACCAGATCTCAATCCAATAGAGCAGCTTTGGAATGTGGTACAGGAGAACAGGAGATTTGCATCATGGTTGTGCAGCCGACAAATCTGCAGCAACAGCGTATTGCTATTGTAGGGAGCAAAATTTAAGGTTAAATAATGTTCTACGACTCGAAATAAGATTTGGGGGACAATATCGTAAGAACAGCGCCCTGCAATTTAGATTGTGCAATTTAGAACAGTCTGCAGCAGTTGTGATAGTGTAGAGAGATAGATGAAATGCCCTCTTTAATAGGCTGCGACCAATTCTTGATATTTGCCTCCAATTGTTCAATAAAACAAGTGTGTTCACTAGAGCTCCTTGTCAGTGTCCTACATAGAGTGGTGATAAACTGATCAACAGGACAAAGCCAAGAACCCACGGAACAGTTGTGTATGCTAGCGTATAACCCACGTGCATTACACTATCATGTCAATATGGACCAATCAATATTTCCAGAACCTTGTTAAGTCTATGCCATGAAGAATTAAGGCAGTTCTGAACACAAAAGGGGGTCCAACTCGGTACTAGCAATGTCTACCTAATAAAGTGGCTGGTGAGTTTTGTATATTCTTACAATAAAACACTGACTTAACAGAGATATAACAAGAGAGAATCCAGGAATTATTCATAGCATGATGTGTGTGTGTGTGTGTGGTGGCGGTGGGGGGTGGTTGGGGGGGCTGTTTGATGGTGTTTAAATGACAAATATCATGTCCTTTTCATAAGGCATTACAATTCTCATTATACCATTAGCGATCAGTCGTTGCACGCCATGCATCATGAAAGGGTGAAATTGACAATAAATTCATAATGCATGGAGGACACGTCTGTATGTGCTGTGGTCTCAGTAGGATTATGCTTCCCAAACCTGTTGAAAGGACAGACATTGTCTCTCTTTCTCAAACACTGTCTGTTCTGCTCCTTTTGCTTTCAAAAATAAAGGCTCCAATTATAGGCAAAAGGATTTTACTGCCTAAAGGTGGAGGAATGTTCTACTAGGAACAGTTTATTCTGTAGTTCTTTCCAAAATCGTCATGTACTAGTGCTTTAAAGCAGTGATTCCCTACTGTTTTCGCGTCAGGACCCAGGTTTTACATCGGACATTATGCAGCAAATCAGTACACAAAATAGTTTATTATAAAAGAACACAAGGCAACAAAAATATTCTTGGAAATCTATTTTTCAAGGATGAGGGCATGCCTGCTAAAGTGGCAGATTAAAATGCATAGAGTTTGATTGCACGCACGATTGGGTGCATTTACCTATAAACCCCATAAGAACAGACCCATTTGCGTCACAAAAACATTTAGAGCCCAGCCCAAAATAAAAAAAGTACTGAGCCTATATAAGGAGCCTATACAATATAATTAACTTTAAATGATTAGTTTGAAACATCACAATTCACAAGTACATGCATATCCATAAAGATCTGTAAACTTTCTAAATATTTTTACCGCTTTAAAAGCAGGAATGGAAATATCCAGCATGCTAATAAGCTGACCACATGTTGGGTGAGATTTTAAAGTTAGACCTTCAGAAGATGAATAAGGCTTCAGTTAAAACTCTGAAATAAAAGGGTTTCTAATCTTTGGAGTGATTTCTTTTTTTGTTTCTTTTTTTTTTTTTTTTTCTGGACTAGAGACTTTCAGCTTTGTATTGTTTTTGAATTTGAGAAAGCACTAATGGTTTATAGTGTCCATCACATTAGAGTCATCTTAATGTGCTTACAAGTTTTATATTGTTCATATTAGAAACTAAGGCCTCACATGCTTATTAGAAACTAAATTGTGTTTATTGATTTAGAATTATAATCTGTGAATAAGAGTTTATCTTTTTAACTCTTTAATTGAAGAAGAGAAAATGCTCTCTCTCTCTCTCTCTCTCTCTCTCTCTCTCTCTCTCTCTCTCTCTCTCTCTCTCTCTCTCTCTCTCTCTCTCTCTCTCTCTCTCTCTCTCTCTCTCTCTCTCTCTCTCTCTCTCTCTCTCTCTCTCTCTCTCTCTCTCTCTCTCTCTCTCTCTCTCTCTCTCTCTCTCTCTCTCTTCCCTTTGTGTGTGTGGTTTGTCAAAGTTGTCTTAAGCACCTGACAGCCTTCTGTGCATGTGATGAAAAAGAGAGAATTGCTAAGCATGTAGGAGATAAAAATGTGAATAGCAGCTCTACTTTACACATTCCGAGAATGCAAAGTCTGATTTTCACAGGTGTGACTTATGCTAAAAATCACAATATTACACTATTTTGGTCTTTAATGAAAAATAGCAAGAAATGTAGAAAAGGTTATTCAAAATGTATGGTTTAAAAAAAATGCAATGTCTCCTTTAGATGTAAAACGATATCTACTGTAAAGATATGTATATATATCACACATTTGAAAATGTTGTTATTGAAACTGCATGTACAAAACAAATAGAAAAAAACATGAATCTAAATTGCAATAAAAAAAAAAACTTTTTAGTTGAACATAGATGTATCTAAACCTCTCCATCACACATTTTACCCAATTTCACAATCCAGGATGCCTTTCATGGCATACTGGATACAATTATTAGATATACATGCATGGTTAATCCATATAATTTATTAATCACTAAATCAGTCAAAGGTCACTTAACTGCTTCTCTTCTCTAACATGACCCATTTTTATATGTAACAAGTTCTTCCTCATTTTGCTGGGATTTGAGGAACAACTGCCTCTGCTTTGTTCTCTTTCTCAATTTATCTTCTGTCTATCATTTTATACTCGCTTTTCTTACCATGTAGTGCTGTTTCATTTGAAAACTATGATTAAATGGATTTTCCATTATTTAGCTATTTTGTGTGTTGTTTTGTTGGTTAAGTAGTTTTATTAAGACATGCCTTTGAATATCTAAATCTTATGTAATGCATTTGTTTACTTAACATGATATTGATCGGCCTCTAATAGCTTCAAATGTCATGCTGTGCTGCAAAAAAAAAAAAAAAAAAATGTCTGAAAACATCTATATCACGCTGACTAGTAGATGACACAAGATTCAAAGCTTGAAAATGTGTTAATTAACTCCACTCCCCATTGTGTTTATAGCCTACACACAGTGGCCCCAGAAAGTGTTAGGACACTTAAGCCACTTAAAATGCATGATTTCATTGAATTATATAACAATAAATCAAACCAAGTGACATTTGAAAACAAATGACAAGCACTCTTCTCGGAATGTTGCTTTTCTTAGTCATTCTTATGACGCTTTTCCACTGCATGGTACGGCTCGGTACGGTTTGGCTCGGTACGGTTTGACTCGGCGCGGAACGGTTCGGCTCGCTTCGCTTTTCCACTGCGTGGTACGACTCGACTCGTTACGGCACGGTTCGGCTCGCTTTAGCTCGTTTGCTTTTCCACTGCAGTTAGTACCGCTTCAAAGTGGGTGGGACTGATCGTTATATAGTTGCCGTCTCTACTACCATGACATCATATTAAATGCGAATTTTTCATTCCGTGTTTCCCCATCCACTCCTCGGCAACTGACGAGAGGAACGTCTGCACCTCGTCCACTGACCACGATTCAGCCATTTCTTTTTTTGAAGTTTATACTCTTTTTTTTTTTTTAAGCAAATACTTTTAAAACAGGTTGGCTGTTGTCTACTGGCTATTTAAATCTAGCGGGTTTAGTGTCTCGTGTTGTAAATACAATGGCGCTGGTAGAGATGATTCTGTCTGACCAATCAGTGATCTGCGGTGTTTTCACGTCACATTTTAGTATCGGTACGGTACGCTTGGAACCTCAACAGAGGTGGTACCATTTAAAGCGAACCGAAGCGAGCCGTACCGTACCGTACCATGCAGTGGAAATGCGCCATAAGTGAGCCGTACTGAACCGAGCCGTACCGTACCATGCAGTGGAAATGCGCCATAAGTGAGCCGTACTGAACCGAGCCGTACCGTACCATGCAGTGGAAATGCGCCAGTAGTGAGCCGTACTGAACCGAGCCGTACCGTACCATGCAGTGGAAATGCGCCAGTAGTGAGCCGTACTGAACCGAGTCGTACCGTACCATGCAGTGGAAATGCGCCAGTAGTGAGCCGTACTGAACCGAGCCGTACCGTACCATGCAGTGAAAATGCTATGCATTCATTATGCAGTGTGACTTACTGTAAGTGTTCAAATACTTCTCTGGGCCACTCTATGTGAAAAGGAACACAATTCATCTATAATATTTAGATTTAGATCAGGCATCATCAGTCATTTCTGTTTTTGTGAATGCCTGATCAATGTACTGCATCAACAGGATGTAGTTTGGCATTCATATAATTCTCTCTGTCCTATAAAGTAATAATACCACTAACACACCCAAGACTGTGGGAAACAGGAGTTATATCACCGTACCAGACCACTGAAGCCCCCCACAGACTGAGAGTTCTAGAACCTTTGTGTGTGCGTGCGTGTGTGTGTTTGTAAGAGAGAGGGGTTATTAATTGGTAGGACTGTAATGAGTGTTCAGTGTCTGGGAGCTCAATACTCATTTACTCCCAATTAATCAGAACAGGACCTGAGAGACAGCTGGGCAAACTGACACATACACACTGGATGAAAGATAAATGCATAGACATACACAGCTACCTGGCCCTGAAGAGACTCCCCGGCCCCCTTACTGCCAGTCCACACACACTGGCGAGCTCTCTGGCTCTCTTCAGTCAAGGAGAGCATTAGGACCCGATTAAGATGTGTGGAGTTAATGGAAATCAATTCCACCCAAATGGAGAGTGTGTGTGTGTAAACAGAATTCAGACGGCATGTGCATTCCACACAGTCGATAAGATCAAGTAAACTTAGACTTTCTTTCCTGCACTTTTGTGTTTACTCTTTTAACTCTCTAGTTCTGTTTTATTTTTATTTTCTTTCTTTATTCTATAATTCTTTTCCCCAATCTACCTCTTATCTTTGATTTGTTTCTTATTCTCTTGCTGTTGGCAGTTTGAATCTTTGCTTTCTGTGATTCAGGCTGATATTGAGAGCCAGGAATTGTCGTATCTTGGGGCAACTTTTTCAGATATGTTCTTAATAAAGGGGTAGTTCACCTACAAATCAACTACTCACCCTCATGTTGTTAGAAACTTGTATGAATTTCTTTAAAAAATACATAAAATTAAACCTTATTGCACCCCACTGACTTTTTATTAAATGGACAAAAATATAGTCTTTTGCATTCCACAAAAAAAGGTTTGGAATGGCTTAAAAGGTTGAGGGAGACATTACTTAAAATTATTACAGTTTATGTGATATTGTCCTTGAAGTATCAAATGAGCCAGAAGAACGTTTTTGACATGTAGGAATACACTATTTTGGTGATGGCATGTTTCACATACGTAAATAGGCCTTAGAGAAGGTGTGTTGACAGATACTTTTCTTCCACTAGCATCAAACTGAGAAAAGATTATAATCATTAACAGCTTGGTGACATCTGCTCTCTCTGGCATCAGCTGGCTTGCACGAGTCCCTATTCTGGGCTCCCAGCGAAGTTACATCTATTATTTGTTGTCTTTTTCTGGAACCAATTTAATTTGGGACCTTAGGGCTTATTCTTTCTTCCAAAGAAAGAGGGAGGAAAGGTATTTGTGAATCTAGCAAATAATGGGCAACATTGCATCTCATTTACTTAGAGGTGTTTTTACATTTTCTTATTATTTTTATATGTGCTGAGGTCACTCCAGGACTAGCTTCAGATGACACACACATGGCGTATTGCACACAGTGTTGGTTAGGCCAGACTGTTTGCTATGAGTCAGGTCTTTTATCGACCTACCAAGAAGTCATGTTTACAAAATCCCAGGATGATTCAATCAGTGATTCTTGGGAAAAACTATCCATTGCATTAGAATTGCTAGTGCAAGGTTCATTGAAATTGCAGGCTCATGGCCATGAACAGTGTTATCCACAAGTTTGGAAACGCTCTAAGCAACATGGGATTTTATAAAGCATGTCAGCAGAAATCCTTAAAAATAAAATAAACATTATATATGAATTCAGGCAGAGAAAATGCTAGAGCCATACAAACAGTGTCTAAACTCTGTTAATTGGTCTTTGCTTTGCTCTGCTACCCCTATTTGCAATCAATCAGTTAAGGTTTGCTGACCCAATAATCTTAGAAATAGAAACCTGGACCAATTTTAATCCACTAATCAGGCATCACAGCTGCCAGAGAGGCATATTTAACTGTGATGTGGATATATTACCATTATTATGTGAACAAAATGTAAATTATTGATTACTCTGGAAAGCACTATATGTCTGATTTCAGATTTACCCAAGCCTAAATGCCACATGAAAAAAGTGAAAATATGTTGTTGGTTTCTTTACTGATTCTTCTTGTCTAACTGGGTTGTTCTTGGCCAGAATAAGTTGCAAAATGGATTTGACTTGGTATGCTGATAGTCTAAGGTCTGGCTAATAGCCTGCACTATTAGTAGCATTTGAGTCATGGACCTTCTAAAACAACAAATTACATTGCTTAAAGATTATTGTGGTCCGACAGCTTTGCAGGGTATTGTATAAATTACCATTAATAAAAAGGTCAGTTAAGCTTCAAAAGAGGATTTTGCATGTCACATAATCTGATAAAAATAATATGTTGAATTTACTTAAAATATACATGCACCATTTTTGCAACACCCCTTTTAAGTAAGCAATTTTATTTCAAATTAACAAGAAAACCTTTGTTATATGTACTTAAATAAATGGTTCCACTTTAGACATTCTACTAAATTTAAGTAACTTTGCTACTACATGTCAACTAACTCTCATTACAGTATTAGTAGACTGTCAGTAGACTGTTAGGTTATGGTTAGGTGTTAGGGTTCGGGTTAGGAGAATAAGTTGACTTGTAGATGCCAAGTTACTTATAGTCAGTAGAATATCTATATATTGGTGGAGCATCAAAATAAAGTGTTCGCAGATATTAAGCAGACAGTCTACTAATACTCTGATGACAGTTAGTTGACATGTAGTTGTAAAGTTACTTATAGTTAGTAGAATGTCTAAAGTGGACTATCAAAATAAAGTGTTACCAAATATATGAGCTCACTCAACATTCTTTACTTAAAAAAATACCAAACAATAGAATCTACTTAGTAATTGCAAGTTTTGTCATCTTAATATTTAAGGTAATTTACATACAAAAAAGATAATTATTTAAGTTGAACCAACATACATTTTTGAGCTATTGAATAACATTGGTCTACCTACTGCACTGTTCCAGAACATTCATTGTCTGAAAATAAGCACAAAACATACAATTAGCAAAAAATAAATAAAGCATGTTACTTTATTTTTGGACAGAGGCTGCATTTCAACAAAAGGTTTTCAGACAGTTTGTACCAAAATAATGTATTTTGGGGATTTTTTTGGGGACAGAGATTGCAATACTAAACTGGAAACAAACAAACAAAAGTAACAAAAATAGTCTGAAACCAAAAATTATGATATATAGTACTGCTGAAAACATGTGACAAGATGACAAAAGGAAGTTCCATTCTCTAAAGGCTCATCCATGGAGCCACCTTTCATGATATTCACCAGTGTGTGTGCGGTTCCAGTTCCTCAAGGCCACCATAACTATCCTTAAAAACATAGCAAATGTGTGTTTAGCTGCAACATCATTTGGTAGTTTCAGAGTATTTTATAGTACAGTGGCCATGAGAGCTCAACTCTCTGCAACTGAAGAAAAAACATCAGCAAATTAAGAAACATCTTCATTAGACAACACAACCTAATACAGAAATGTGCTGCAAATAGCACAGTCCACAGTGAAACGAGTGTTAATGAATCTTAAAAAGTAAAACCCTAATATTTTTCTTCATTTATTAAAGACAGCTTACCTGGCAGTTTTCCCAATCTTCACCACGTCGAGCTTCAAGATGTGTGCGCTTCTAAAATATTTGCATATCATGCAACTCACAAATGCATCAAATTGGTTTACTTAATATTAATCTAGTTGTAATGCTAGTTGACATGACTTTATGCATGCACTTATGTTATCCTTTTAATTTATATAAGATATGTTAAGTAGAGCTTGAAATGCTATTAAATGTATGTCTTTTGAGTTTAATCTATTTATCGTTATCGTTATAAGTAATGGTTGTTGAGCCAACTAATAGTTTCAGTGCTACAGGTTTTGTTTTGAAAACTTTGTTTAAAGCCAGACATCTGACTGGTTTCTTCAACGCCATGATAGTAAGAGCTTGTTATACCAAAGGTGTTATTTGCATGAAAATGGAAAATGGAAAGGAAATTCATGTTTTTACTTACAGTAAGGCCAGATTACACGAAGAACGATAACACAAACTACTGTATAACGAGAACTATATTAGCGTCCACAAGTGGACGTTATCATACCTTTTATTCTAAGCACGCGCTACAGTTTTGTCGTCTGCTGCTTTAAAAGCTCAATATCTTTAAAGTTGGAAGGATTCTGATTGGCTGTCAAAGTTTTTTACCTTCATCAAATAAAAAAAAAAAAATAGTTCTGTGATTCTGACCATATCATTTCTCGGTGCCATGACCATTTACCCTGGTAATCTAGAGTTCTCGCGAGAGCACAAGTTGAATTTGCTCAGCGAGTTACTCTGGTGTCGAGTAATGATGCTCATTAAATATGCCCCTCTATCTGAGCTGCACCAATCACATCGGGTTATCTGATATAGGCGGGCCAGAGGCGAGATGACGACAGCGCTGCGAATTCGAAGTCATTAGTCAACATAGCAAGATGGCCATGGATGAACACCATTTGTTTGAAACGGCTTTGGCCGCTACAATGAAAGATTTAGACTTTTTCTCTAAAAGAGGAACAGAAGACGGCGCTCGAATCGTTCCTGTGTAAGAAGGGCGTTTTTGCTGTTTTGCCGACCGGATACGGTAAGAGTATAATCTACTAGTAAGCTCCGCTGGTAGCTAAGCGATAACTTCTTGTGATTGGTCGTAGTGTTATCCAATTGCGTGCAGTGAGATTTTCAAATGCATGCTTGATGCCGCCTCAGCTCGAGCTGGGCGATTTTCATTAGTCGACGCCAGACCATTAATCTTCTAGATTTAGGTCTAGATTTCCAGGCTAATGATCGTTATATTTGTGGTGTGGTCTCTGTAATTCTTTTATATTTTGACATTTTTAATTTTTTGAACAATATCTTTATCATTATCTTTATAGTTGTCGTTCTTGTTGTGAACGGGCCTTTAGAGTAAAACAGAGCTACAGGGTTGAATTGAATTATTGTATTTGTTGGATGGATTGGGTTATATTTAAATTATCTAATAATGATAATATAATTTATTTAACATGAGCTGTCTAACTGATTGAACTGTACATTTAAGATAGATGATTGTTTACAGTGAACTGGTTCACCAGAGTGAATTAGATTTCCTCACTCTTCATAAGAAAGGACCTTTTAGCAGAGCACAGTTAATAGTTTTATTAATAAAGCAAGTTATTCCCCAAGAATGGTAATCATTTCTCTTATTGTGTGTATTTGTGTCGCAAATGCCTTTGACTTCTCAACAAACGGTGGAAGTTATTAATTCTTAATAGCCCCATTCTTCTGATGGTGAGAAATAGCAGTCTGAGGTTCAGCTTCGATCCATAAACAGTCTGAGAGTCAAAATTCTCTCCTGTAAGATTTTGACTCCACCAATCAATGTATCTTAAGAAGTCCCAGTAATGAAGCGTTATTGTCACAATAAGCACTAGATCCAATAACGTCTACTGAGATCTGACGCTAGCACACTAACTGCCGTCGATAGCTTAATTACACGCATTAGCTCTTTCTCTCATACCCACCGAAGAGTGCATTAGCCTCTTTTTTTATTCTTCCCAAGAAAGTGATTCATCAATAAACGCTCGCACAGACTTGGATGTGCTCACGTTAGCTGAAGATAAACCCTGAAGTGAGGACAGGAAAAGAATGCACTGTTGTTGAATTTCCTGTGTAAGTGGGCACTTCCTGTGGATATGGCCATGGGCTTCTTTTGTCCTGAAAGAAAGAACAAAAAAGACTTCCTAGAAAACTGCTGTTGTAATATTTCTCTAACTTTGCCAGTGGCAGCCCTATTTTAGAGGAAAACTAAAGAGGAGATATTTGATGAAAAAAGGTTTTCATAGATCAACACTAATTTTATTCATGTTAGGAACATGGGTTTACATTCAAACCTCAAATCTCCAATGCAATTATTCTATCAAACTTTACTATCAGATCAGTGCCATTTCCAGATTCAAGTTTATTGAAGCTATTTTATTTACATTTGACACCAAAAGGAATATAGGCAATGAGTTTCAATCATCTCTGGCCTCCAGGTGGGATGCAGATTGCGAGTCCTTTTTTAGAAATTCAATATGCCTCACTCATGTCATTGACGCTCATGTCATTCAAGTTATTTCTATGCCACAAAAATTTTAAACTAATATTTTGCTGCTGTTTGTTTGTTCCCTTTACAAACCACAAATCTTTGCATGGTAAAAAAAAAAAAAAAAAAAACAATAAATAAAAAAAAACCTTTGCGGTGGTACCTAAACATGGCTTATGACAATGGTAAATTAAACTGTCAGTGGTGATTTGCCAAGTGCTTGTTGTCGTTGTCACTGTAGACTGGGCTTAAACTGTGTCCTGGGAAACAGCTCTTCACATAAGCAGAAGCGAGTGGAAATGTCTTCTGTTACTGCCTTCTCATGCTCCTTATTGATCTAACTAATTGAATTGAACTGCAGGTTGTCATGGGACAACAGTTCTCTTGGTCTTGTGCCTTCCAGGCCATCATCTGTAACCATTTAACTTCAATAAGTAGTACAAATCTGAGAGGAGACATGTTTTTCTTCAGAACTCACATTTGACATTTGACTGATGATGAAACACAACACTCGCAGACAAAAATGTGCAAAAATTGTGCCTTTTCACTTTTAAATCTACAGGAATCTATAGTTCCATGAATAACCTTTTACAGTAACCTTTTTATGTAACCTGTACATCCATAGAACCTTTCCATTGGACAAACGTTTCTTTATAGTAAAAAAAGGAGTACTGCCCCAGTGACTAGCTGTTGTACTCCTTTTTGCACTCATTTATTCCGACTGTGAGTGCTGAAATTGTTTATTGTAATAAAGTGACAAAAATAAAATTGAGCATTGAAATGTATTCATATTTACCATGAACAGAATCATATGCACAATATGCAAATTATGATATTGACATTAGGACATTTGGATGTTTAAATGCACCGCAGCAGCAGATAATTCAAAGCAGAAGTGTGATTTGTCAACCTAACACATAAATTAACACTTGGTTGAATATTGGTAGTGAAATTATCAAGTGACATGCATTTCTACCAAAATATTGTATTGTAGTTTGATTTGATGCCTTTGATGACAGCAGGGAAAGATGTGGGAAGTGTCTTTCTTCTGTTCCTAAGAGGATTAAGCCTATTTATGTCTATGCCATTATTTGTGATTGTATAACTACATTTTAGCTTCTATTTTTTTTTTTTTTACTGTCCTTTTGGACTAAGCATTTGAACCAACTGTCAAAACAGCCTAAAGTTTGATTTTTTTTGTTCAGCAGCATTACTTTTGGTAACACTTTATTTTGATGGTCCACTTTAGACTTACAGTCTAAAATATAGTTAGTAGTATATTATATATACTAACTATAAGTAACATTGCAAGTGCATGCCAACTAACTCTCATTAGAGTATTACAGTAGTAACTGTCTACCTAATATCTGCTAACACTTTATTTTGATGGTCCAGCAACAGGCATTCTATTGACTAGTAACTTTGCAACTATAATGAACTTATTCCATATTACCCAAACCCTAACAGTCTACTACAGTCTACTAATACTCTGAGAGTTAATGTAGACATGTAGCTGTAAAGTAACTTATACTTAGTAGAATGTCTGCATTAAAATACATCAGAATAAAGTGTAACCTTTCTTTTTTCTCCACAGCTTCATTCTAATCCCCCCTCTACACATTAAGTGAGAAATGTGGCAAAGCTAGAGATACGTCCATTATCAGTGAAACTGTCTGCACATCAAGTGTGCAAAGGTTGGCATTTAATGTTACACCTTAACAGTGTAAGTGTCTGTAAAGCTGTTCGAACAGTAAAGAGCTGTTCGTCACTGTTGTGCATTTACAGAGAGTGCAGCTTTTTTTGCAGCAAAGTATGATTAAAGACACTAGGCTAAGAGTATTCCTGACTAATGTTCAGACAGCCATGTTAAGACACAGGGATTCTATTAAACAGACTACTGATGCACAACCTCTGCTGACTTCACTTCTTTACGTTTGGGGATACACACACACACACACACACACACACACACACACACACACACACACACACACACACACACACACACACACACACACACACACAGTGAGCTTCATTGGCATGACAAATAGTGGAACATTTGTACTGCCAAAGCATTACCAGATCAGAGTCCCAGTTGTAAAATATAAGCCATGGGATTGTCAGGCTGGGCTGGAGGGGTTGCCATTGAATGGTGTTAGGTTATTGCAAAGTTTAGGACAAGGTTGATGAGTAATAAAAACTAGTGAAATTTGGAGATAAAAAAATTGGTCGATTCTGTGGTACTATAATATCGTTTTAGATAGACATAGATAGAAATATATATAGTTCTCATAGGTTTCTAGTCTCATATTAAGTGCATATCAGTTAAATATAAGTGCATTGCAACGCTAATAACTTTAATTATGGCCAAAAATGTTAAAACAGTATTTGCATGATATAGCTGACTTTTTTGAAGATTTTTTTCTCTAATAACACTATACAGTAGTTCCATAATGCATCACCCAAGGAAACTGATTTCCAATTTCGAAAGAATGCATAAATTAATGATGGAATTTGTGAATAATTCATCAAACAGGTAAACAAATAAACACTAATAAAAATGTAAAAAGCTGCAGGCTGGATTTAAATGAGGGTGGTTGGTTTGAGAGGGTTAGGCTGTGAGAAGTTTTGTGCATTTGTGTGCAAATGAGCAAGTGTGACCTTAAAGGTGAAGTTTCTTTGAAACGGCTTTCCAAGTAACAAACTATAGTCATGATTTAAAGTAGTTCAGCTACGGTTTGGCAGCTCTTTTGAAAAAGCTCCTCTAACTAAATTGCATTGAAGCTCTTTAAGGGGGCAATATCCGCTAATGCAATTTAATATTAAAATCAAATGAGTATTTACTGTATCTAAAGATGAAGATCTCAGCTAGAGTAACAGCATTAACCTTGAGCTAATATATTTTGTAGAGATTTTGATTCATCCCACTCAAATCATTTTATTGCTTTTATCAACTAAGAAAACTAGAAACAACTTGTATTTGTGAGTGAGTGAGGCATCTGTTGTGATGAGAAAACACCCTTAGAGAAGGACCCAATGTTACAAACCGGGGACTCCTCCGTATAGGAATAAATTATTCATTGAACAGAGTCTGGCATATGTGTTTCTTTCAATCATTCTACATTTACATTTATGCATTTGTCAGATGCTTTTATTCAAAAAGCGACATGCACTCGACATGCACTCATGGTATGCAATATACAGTATATTAAAGAACTGATATTTTATTAGTTCATGTTTTCCCTGGGAATCGATCTCATGACCTTGGCGTTGCTATCACCAATGCTATACTGTTTGAGCAATAGGAATGTGATGCTACATCTGCTACTTGTTTAAAAAACTAGTTTGTTACTGAAAAGATGTGAGCTAAAACAGTAGAACATGATGCTAACAACGCTTAGGTCATGGGTTTGATTCAAATGCAAATGCAAAAAAAAAGCATCTTTATTGCAATGAAAGTTGCTGTGGATAAAAGTGTAAATACACTCCACTGCAACCACACCAACAGCTCATTTGTTTCCATATGAGTTGACTGTAAGCCCTTTTAATACTCAATATTTTCTGTTAATCACATGTACAGTACACAAACACCCTCAAGTGCGATTACACAAACATGCACATTTAGTCTTAGGCTACATAATTATCCTCTGCACTGTGTTTATTGTCTATAAGCCGATGTGTACTGTTATTAAAAGGTCTGTTGCATCTGCAAACACTGCAGGCTCTTACTCACCGCTCTCTGATCAATTAAGCTGTATTATTCATCACTTTACAATTTGATGCTTAAACTGTATTTGGGGATGTGAATGCAAGAGAGAGATAGAGAGAGACTGACATTATAACCTACCATAATTCTATCAGTTAAGGTTTGTAGCAGATTGTTTAAAGGCCAGATGTCATCTGCAGTGATAAGCAAGCATTTACGAGTGTACACTACTAAAATTTAATAGAGCTGCCTGTAATAAGTTTTTTTTTTTTTTTTTTCATCCTTACACGTGATCACCATCTGCACAGTCAAATGCATTTGAGCTGCTGTTTCAAGTGAAACAGTTTATTGTCTGCTGGCCTCATGGTCAAGAACACAAGCTTGAGAAGTGAAAAAGGAATGTTTGGGCCTTTTTGAACATTCTGTTGACTATAAGTAACTTTGCAACATGTCAACTAACTCTCATTAGAGTATTAGTAGAGGGTTTGCTTAATTTCTGCTAACTCTATTGTGATGGTACTCCAACAAACATTCTACTGACTATAAGTAACTTTGCAACTATATGTCAACTCATTACCCTGACCCTACCAGTCTACTAATACTATACTAACACTCTAATGAAAGTTAGTAGACATGTACTGTAGTTATGTCAAGATTACTTATAGTCAACAGAATGTGTTAACGGGACCATCAAAATAAAGTGAAACAGTAGGTTGAAATCACATAATTTTGGGCTCAGTAAGATGTTAAAATGTCTCTTATACTGACCAAGGCTGCATTTATTTGATCAAAAATACAGTAACATTGGCAATATTGTGAAATAATTATACAACTTAAAGTAACTGTTTTCTGTTTTATTATGTTACACAAATATGTGATTTATTCCTGTGATGGCAAAGCTGGATTTTCAGCATCATTACTTTAGTCTTTTGTGTCACATGATCTTCCAGAAATCATTCTAATATGCTGATTTGGTGCTCAAGAAACTTATTATGTTTAAAACAGTTGTGCTGCTTAATAATTTTTTGGAAAACATGATGCATTTTTTTTCTCCAGAATGTTTTGATGAATAGAAAGTTCAAAACAATGGCATTTATTCAAAATAAAATCTTTTGTAACATTATAAACGTCTTTACTGTAACTTTTGATAATCAGAGTGCCCTTTCAGAATTAAAGTAGTACATTTAAATCTTTAAAAAAGAAGAATGGAAGCGAAATACTAAAAAATGTAAAGTTCTCAAAGTCTGATTGCAAATTTCAAGTTTGTGACTATTAAGACAAACTTTATTTTGCAGTCCAATTAAAAGTATTAAACTTGAATTTATAATATTACATTTTATCACAACTCTACTGAAACCATATGATAGTTTGCGAGCAGACCAACATTTAGGTCGATATTCGCAAAGAAAACTTCACGAAGGAATGAATCCTTTGGAGTCATTTCTTTTTAATGAATCGCTTGACCTGTTTTTTTTTTTTTTCAAACAAGACTCAGATCTGGTTGCAGCGGTTCTCCTTTTACTGATTTTCTTCTTTTTCACACTTTCCTTCTCTGTAGCGATTCAGATTTTTAATGTTTAGTTAAACATTTACATTCAGAAAGAATGTTTAATAGTTACAGTTGAGAAATGCAAACTGTACTATTGAATATCCGTTGTTTTTGTTAGTCCCCATACATCATTTTTTTGGCATGCACACATACTTAACCATTCTCAAGTGCTGCATGTTTATTTAATGCGTTCTTGTACACATCTAGCTGTTTACCCATCATGCACTTCTGCACACCCACGAGCACACCCGTGGAAACAGAGAAGGGTTACTCACTGATGCACTTTGACGGTCATGCCGTCTCCATGGTGATTACAGGGGTCGCCAGGTTAACCATCCCTGAGAGATTAATCCAGGAGGTCAAAGTCAGGATTAACCCCTGCGGCTACACACAGAATAAAAATTACCTGTTCAATACCACCTTCTGCTCTTACTGTTTACTCCCGTTGTTAGCATTAAATACTTCCACTCATCAGCTTGAATGTTTTTCTAAAACATCCAAGGTTTAATGGCACTCTCTTCTGTACAGATGACCTTATTTTTCAGTGGTAAAATACTTTATTTGATGATGAATCGAATCCTACCTTGAAAATATTAGAGTAAATGATGTTTAAGAGTGTCCACTGAAAAAGAAAAAAAAGGAAAAATCTTCTAAATATTGTTTAAAACACTTTTTTTTTCTTAGACTGTTTCTTGGTTCACAGACATCGGCTCTTTGTATTCATGTTGGTCATATGATTTAGATGTTTTTTTTTTCTAACCTTTTTCAGTTAAAATTTAATGACTTTAAAAATTCACATATTCACATTGACATATAAACATTGATCAGTGAACATAAACAAGCTCAACCAAACCTGCATAACACGAGAATGAACCTCATTGGTTCTCACAAGTCAAGCGAACATGATTGAGCTTCCGTTTATCATAACTGATGTGTTAGTTGATATGAATTTATATGTTTATAATGTTAGAGTTTATATGAATAAAAGCCTAATTCAATCTCTTCATCATTTAAAGCGATCAACTCTCTTCAGAATTTTTTTACTAAACCGCTCAATTCATATGGATTAGTTTTACGATCGCTTTATGAACTTTTTGAAGTGTCAAAGTGTCAGTTGCATAGCTGTCAATGGAGGGACAGAAAGCTCTCAGATTTCATTAAAAAGATCTTAATTTGTTTTTTGAAAATTAATTAAAGTCTTATGGGTTTGGAACGACATGAGGGTGAGTAAATAATGAAAGAATTTTCATCTTTGGGTGAAGTAACCCTTTAAACCTTGATTATAGAGCACATATATTGAAATGCATTTTTCAAGGTAAATGTATACCTGCATAACCATGAAGGTCTGGTGAGGTCTTTTCTAAGATATTATGTCTTGTTTTATTTTCTTCCTGCTTTATGTTCTTCATGTTGCTTGTACCACATGACTTTTTTGGTTGCACCACATGACTTTGTGGACATGCATTCTTAAAATATATATGTGTATAAAAAGTTTTGTTAAAAAAAAAATCCTTTTAAAAGATTTAGCCAAGATTTAGTTTTTTTTTTTCAGTTAATTTTCTTCATCTATTTTTTTTGTAAATATTTTTTAAAATAAGTTGATAGGGCATGACAAATTAACATCGCGCCACTGATACATTATACAGCCAGCCTGTCTGTCGTAAAATAGTTTTAGAGTTGATTTTGGAAGTAAAATTTGTTGAAACTGATATGACATACAGTACACAGCAGGTGCAATAAGTAGCCCTATCTGAACATTTAAGCTAAATGAATGTCATGGTATTTATTTTAACAGAAAGATAACAGTAGCTTCAACAGTAGATCATGGCACCATAATGCCAAGTTCACTGGTTTAATTCCCAGGAAATGCATGAATTGAACAAAAAAAAAAAAAATAGTTTAAATGCAATGTAAGTCACTTTGGATAAAAGCATCTGCCAAATGCATCAATGTAAATGTAACACAAACACATTTTTCATGCAAGATGCCACTTTTATAAGTGACTTGAGTGTCCAAATACTTTTTAGAGCCACTTTACATGTATAAGAGAATGCAAACCTGGGCAGGCTTGTTTTTCTACTCTCAAACCAGCCGTTTTCTTCCATTATGTTGGTACTTTTTCATCCCTGGCCCCTTATACCCTTTCTAATCTGTTTTTCAGACACACACACACACACACACACACACACACACACACACACACACACACACACACACACACACACACACACACACACACACACACGCAGCATGAAGCAAAAAATAGTGTGGCCATAAAACTAGGGGTGCACAAAAAATATGAATTAAGTTAGTGGCACCAAATCAGTCTGTTCAGTCGGCTGCACATGTATACACTCATGTAACCACGCATCAATAGACTTTCCCGGTGACGTTGCTGTCTGTGCATCGCAGCAAAGTATTAGAAATGGTACCTGACAAACAAGAATAAGGATTCTGGAGAGAGGTTGGAAAATGAGTGGAGAAATGAGAAAAAGATGAGAATGTGAAGTGGATTTATCATCAGAGATGCGTATTGCATAAGAAAAAAATGAGAGAACAAGAAAAAATAAGAGCTAGAGCTTGTAAGAAATAAGAGAGATATGGCACAAATAAAACAAAAGATAGAGGAAGACCCAAGGACGTGAAATGAAAAACAAATAAACGCGCTCTCCAGCCTGTGGTGACTGTGTGGATGTGCTTGCTAGTGTGTATAAAGGATGTCAGTCACCACTCTTTCAGACTGATTAATGCACTCACACACACTGCAGGTAAATGATGGACTTGAGCACTCCAACTCCCCCCCCCCAAACTTATGAACACACACTCGCACACACTCTAGCTAAATGATGGAATGAAATGCTCCACCTTGCACTGTCACACATCACAGAGCCCTGCAAATTACCTGACTCCCAAACTCAGAAAGACAGACGGAGGGAAAGTGAGACAGAGGAAAAGAAGCCGAGGGGTTGGGTCAATGTGTTAATGGCAAAATAATTCCTTCTGCTTGGTGATTGTAGTCAGATAATACATCTGTCATTACTATTCAGATAAGAGAAATGGGACCATTTATATGTTCAATGTAAGAATTGAGCTGAAGCGATGATGTCATCGAGTCTTTACATTATCGATTCTCTTTACACGTCGATTCTCCTGCTCCTGTTCACGGATTAAAGCATAAGTGTGTCATTTTTTCAGTGGTAAAATACATTCTCATATTCCATTGCCTTATGTACTAATAACTGGTAGGTGACTTGTCTTGGATTGAGGTGGGACTGAAAAATAACAGACAGAGGGCAGGGAAGGAAGGGTTAGTTGGAGCTTTTTGGAAACAACAATTAGGCCCTATAAATGCAATTATGTTCTGTACTGTCAGTGGCACAGAAATCACAAACCGAACCTTCGACCGTGAACTCAGCCAATGCCTAAATGAATAGGAGATGCAGAAAAATAGAAACAGAGAGGTTTAGCTTTTCAGTAGAACTGTGCGGGACACGCATTCACAGATTGTTCATGCATTTTCTGTAATCTAGTCTAATTGCTACTGTATAAAGAGATACAGACTCTTCCTTGTTTGCTAATTATACTGTTGGGATTTCATACTGGAATGCTGACGACAGGTAGGCTATACAATTACGGTAATGATATAACAGAGAATAATGAAACAAACACAATGTTCCTGCTTTTGACCCGTTTAGACCTAGCCCACTAATTTGGATACAGCCAAGAAAATATTTTTTTCTGCCTGTGGGGATGTCAGACCTTCTGTTGGTAGAAGTATTAAAGAAGATTGTGCACATCCAACCAAATTGGGTACAGGTTCAGGACACACAAAAAAAAAAAAACGAAAATGTCCTTACGCTGATAGTATTCCTTCTAATTTATAATATATACTACTATTTAAATATTTGAGTTTGTTTGTTTTTGAAAGAAGTCTCTTATGCTTTATTTTATTTGACCAAAAAATACAGTAAAACAGCAATATTGTGAAATAAATTGACCATTTAAATATATATTTTTATTTTTATGTATTTTCAAATGTAATTTTAATATATTTAAAAATTTTCAGCAGCCATTACTCCAATCTTCAGATGATCCTTCAGAATTTTATTCTTATATGCATATTAGACTTCTAATAATCAATGTTGAAAACAGTTGTGCTGCTTAATATTCTTGTGGAAACTGATACATTTTTTTTTTCAGAATTATTTGATAAATAGAAAGTTATAAAAGAAGCACTTATTGAAATATATATATATACATAGATAGATAGATAGATAGATAGATAGATAGATAGATAGATAGATAGATAGATAGATAGATAGATAGATAGATAGATAGATAGATAGATAGATAGATAGACAGATAGATAGATTTCTTTTTTTTTTTTTTTTTTAAATGTCTTTACTGTCACGTTTTTTGTTCAATTTTAAAGGGGTGATGAACTGAGAAATCAAATTTTCCTTGAGCTTTTGACATATAAGAGATCATCATACTATAATAATATCCTGTAAGTTTCAGAACTGAAAACTACCTTGTTAGTCCAATAAAAGCTTTTATAGACATCAGGCTCAGCAAACGACTCATTTTTCAAAGTGGGGAACAATGACGTCAAAGAGGATAAAACACCGCCTCCACAAAAGAAGATCAACGCCTACTTCAACACGGCCTGTTTAGCCCCGCCCACCGATTCGCCCAAACATGCTAAATAACATAGGACGACATGATGATTGCTAAACCGGATCGAGCTACTTCCAAGCAATAAACATGCGGTTTACAAAATATTGTGCAGCGCCTGTTTGTGGAAGAAGACAGTCTGCATTAAGCTTCCTTAGGATTCCAGCATGGTTAAACTTTATTAAATCAGTGAGTCGATCACAATTTCCCGACACGGATCTGCCAGCAACATGTAAGTAACCATGTGTACTCTAATGCCTGATCTGCGATCAGTGATTTCTGATGTGTAATTATTCAAGTTCAGATATCTTTCTCTTAAAATCGTTCAATACTGTTTATGCATCAGTGACTAAACGATCAACTTCACATAATTTCTCGTAGTATTATGAAAATAATCTTTTTTAAACTGTTATTAAATTAACGTACAGAAAGCGATCAAAGAACGATCCCTTTCCATTCGCCCAAGCTGTCAATCAAACAGCACAGCGCGAGCCGCGAGAGCTTATCTGGACACTTACCAAACTCGTGATGAAATAATGACACTGTTACACTACACAACGAAGCTCTTACTGTGTATTCACATCGTGTTTGCATTGTGATTTGGTGTAAGCATTTGTGAGAGTGCAAAAATTGCGTTGCAATGATAAGATCTTTATTCACGCGATCAACAGACTGTCTGTCATCTGCTCAGTGCTCATCATGCTGCAACCTTTCATGTGATGGAATAGATTTAAATATAATGCTTTAAACGATACTTTTCACGATTTGTTATCTCGATAGCTGTAATAGTAAAAACGAAGTAAAAGTTTTCGAGAGAGTTCATGTAATACTAGCTATTTCATATGCAAGCATGTCAGCCAATCACAGCAGTGGGCGATTGCACTGCAGTCTCACAGCAGACACGCCCCTTAAAACGGAGCGTTCAAATCTGAGGCAGAAATCAGGCTTGGAAAAATGGCTTTTATTTATAAATTATGACAATTTTTGATGTAAAAATCATACTAACATTATAAGGGCACCCCAGGCAACATTATAAAATAATAAAACAATCCAGTTCATGACCCCTTTAAGCATTTTTGCTGAATGAAAGAATTTGTTTCTTTCAAAAAAATAAAAAATGACCCCATTTCTGACCCCAAACCTTTAGATAGTAATATACATTTGGACATAATAGGTAATTTTCCAAGTAGAGGATCTTTTGTTGACCTTACAGAAGAACATACTTTTCAAACATAATCCCAATCCTAAACCTGAATCATTAGGGAAGGATTGTTTGGATTGTTGTTCAAAGCCTACTGTTGGGAATAACTGTAATCCAAAAATCGAATTGATCGATAGGAATGTTTCTCCAGGACCATATACTGTAAGAATAACTGTTAATGTTTCGTTATCTTATATTAGTAAAGAGAGGTTCTATGTTTTGCAAAAAAAAAATTAAATAAAACTTCTTAAATATATTCAGGAGTTATCAGTGCTTTCTTGATTACAAAACTGATTAGAATTCATCATCATATATTCACAAATGACAAGTGCTGGAAGAGGAGTGCATTGCATAAATAAGCAACAGCTTTTAATTAGGCTCATGGTAAAAAAAGTCTCTAGAGGCAGCCAATCGGAGTTTTTGTATTTAAGATATTTTATTTGATCTGATGCTCATAGTCTTGGGTAGTGTCTGCCACAAAAGCCATTTCATTTGACAGACAACCAAACTGCAATAGTGAGATATTGGGCATATACCATGGTAAATATGCCAAACTTTTTGTTGAGTGAGCTGTACATACACACATACACTCTTAAAAATAAAGGTTATTTATTGGCATCTATAGTTCCATTAATAACCTTTAACATCCATGGAAACTTTCCATTGCACAAAAGGTCTTCATAGTGGAAAAAAAGTATATATTTAAAAAAGAAAAAGAAAATTCACACAAAGACCAAATTGGTTCTTTTAAGAACTGTTCACTGAAAGGTTCTTCAGGAAAACCAAAATGGCCATTCTATGGAATACCTGTGGAAACCCCCTTTGGAGTCTTTAGGTATTCAGACTGCCAGCAAAAATCAGATTGATTTGAGAAAAAATCGATTGAACAGCCTTAGTTTTAAGAGTGTAGAACCTTTCCATTGCACACAAAATCATTTATAGTGGAAAACATTTCTTCAGATTATTAAAATGTTTTTCACACTGAGGGGAAACTGTTTAGTGAAAGCTTCAATGGGAAACCAAAAATGGTTCTGCTGTGGCATCACTGTGAAAACCCCCTTCTAGAACCTTTATTTTAAAGAGTGTCGACAACCATTTTGGCCTCTGAGATCTCATGACACAATACTGACGTTATATACTGACTCAGTCTGTGGTAACCAGAGTGAATTTTTTAAACGTCATGTTTACCCCTTGTTTTCTCTTTTTTTTTGTCGCTGGTGGTGTTGCCGAGTCATGAATTGCATGTCCACACACATATTTCAGAGACTGAGCATGTGCGTATATGTATTAGAGTGTGTGTGTGTGTGTGTGTGTGTGTGTGTGTGTGTTTGGGTATGTGTGATTTATTAGACACAGCACTGAGGGAGATGGACTGATTACATTTCACAGCACACTGCCTTCACCCGTCCCATTGCCGTGGAAACACGGGGGCGGCAAATCAGTCGGCTGAGAGATCCTGCTCCCATCTCTTCGTCTCTCCCCCCTCATTCTGCCTCCTCTCCTATTCGTTCTTTTCCCCATCTCTACTCATTAACTTATTTTTCTCTACCTCCGTTCCAATCTTTCTTCCCCTGTCTCTTCCTCTTCCTACTTCTCCTTCACCTGATCCTACCTTCTCTCCCAAATCCCTCTCTGCTCGCTTCTGCCATCTCTCTTAAATTATTTCACCCCAAAACCTAGCTAGCATGCACGTGTCATCGTTTATGTCACCTTCATGTCGTCATGATGACTGATACGGTAAATGATACGCTTTCTTTTTTGGGCAAACCATTCCTTGAACTTTGTATGATGAGTATAAAAGTAAGTATGAAAGTTCTTTGTGGTGTGTGTCCTGAAAGTACGAATATGTATGTCTGTATTATTTCGCCGCAATTTTTACCCTTGTGAAGTTCCTCCACCTGCCACTGGGGGGTGCTGTGGGATCAGCATCCAGCTGTGTTGTACAACAGGTGCAATCCATTGCTACACTGATGGGGGGAGTTGCCCACACATGCAGAACAACAGTCATCTTTCCTTCTTTGTCACTTTCACATACAAACACACCTGTTTGTGATCCCTGCCAGCACCTCCCTGCACAACCTTCTTTTAATCAATTACTTCCGTTAATAAGCTACTCCTTCTTGTTCTTAATGGTTAACATCTGGCGTCTGCAGTCTCACTTACCCAACTATGGTTTTCAGTTGTAACAGCTGATGTAAAAAGTCAAGACTTTCTGTTCATTAAGTACAATAATTCACTAGGAATGAATCACTGATTGTGTTGTTTGTTTGTTGTTTTAGCACTTGATTCACTAAAATAATTATGCAGACCAGGTAGTGTTGAGCCTGATTTGCATATGCGATTCCTCATTTTGAGGGTTGGGTATAAATGCTAGGCTGTGAAAGATGCAGTAGACTACCGCAATTTGGCACGCTTTGCTGGAACTGTACAGCATCAGTACAATCCAGGCACCTGTATCGCCTCTGTAAAATGCCAAACTTGCATTTGACTAAACGGATCTAAACAGCTGCCTAGTTATGCTCTTCTCTCTTATTTGATCATCATATTATGAATAACTTTTGCCATGATCACTAGAAATCACTAGAGGTAAATGTCTCTTTTAAATAATATTCAATTTACCGCCTGCTATTTGTGGACAGTGTTATTAAAAAGGAATTAACATGTTGTTGTTTTAAAGGTGCTGTATGTAGGATTCAGCGGCCTCTAGCAATGATGTTTCAGATTGCAACCAATAAGCAGGCTTGGGAGGGTTACTTTAAAAATGTATTCCGTTACAGTTACAAATTACTTCATAAAAAAAGTATTCAGTAATGTAATCCAAGTAATATAATATGAAAGTAATGTAACTGATTACTTTTGGATTACTTCAAGGTCACGTATATAAATAAAGTCAAGCAAGAAGAAATATCATTAAAAAATGTTTTATTTATTAAGAATTTGGTCCAGTGTACAATATTTGCAAAATATACAAACAGGCCTGAATATGTAAGGGCTATACAGACATCTAGTGGCTAATGTATGGTATTACAGATTATTTTGTTTTACTTTTAACTAATTTTTAACTAAAAAATAAAAACACAACATTTAAAATTTTTACACAATCTACATATTAGTTTATTTTAAAATAGGCCTGCATGTTGACTAAAGCTGTGATCTTTCTTAATTTGCCTGACTGAACTTGGGGCGTTGGCAGTGAAAGTTCCCCTACGTTACCTAGACAGCGGACATCCCGTTACGCGAGAAAAGATTAAGAAAGGACATTTTGGGTACTAAAAAAGCTACTCTCCTAATTTCTACAAAATAGCAGCGGAATTTCCATGAATTAAAAGCGATTTTACCCGCAGGCAGCATCGTTTCTACTAGCAGCAGTGTTCAATCTGTGTCTGAGGAGATTGTAGACAGCTGTTATTTGCACACCAGCGCGTGCAACACGCGAGTCATTACTGGCAACAGAACCAGGAACTACTGTATAATCAAGCAGCGCTTAATATAGTGTTATGTCAAAATTCATTTAGTTTTAAATGAAACCATTGTAATCCTGAAAGTATTCCCCCTTTTTTCAAAATGTAACTATAATCTGATTACTACGTTTTTTTGACGTAACTGTAACGGATTACAGTTACTGGATTTTTGTATCCTGATTACATAATGTCGTTACATGTATTCCGTTACTCCCCAACCCTGCCAATAAGTTTACAAGCGCATGCTCTTGCCATTGCGCGTGCTGACCGTACTCGAATTTATGAGCGAGCACTGTGCATAGACAGTATATAAACGGCACTGTGGGTACCTTCCAGACTGAGACGCAACACACCAGAGAAAGCATCACACAACATGCTGGAAACTCAGGTAAACTCCCACTGCAACGTTACAATAATAGGCTACTTTTATCAACTTGCTTGACGTTGAACTAATGCTCCATGCTCGTACCATATGTATGGAACCCTATCAACCGTGCCAAATTGTGCCACTGCAAGCACCACTTCACATTTTCTTCAGGAAATGTACATTCTAGGTTTGTAGATAAGGTTTCTCCATGATTCAAATGCCCTGCCGATGTTGATCCGTGTTTTCACCCGAAGTTCGTCCGATTCACATCTGGCAATACGAGCTTCAGCAGAAAAATTTAGTTTTTTGTTTTTTATCAATATGTGGAGTTTGTGTTGGAGTCTGTGTTGTGCTGGGAGCAGGTCGTTTCTTAGTGTTATCTGACATGCGATAAGTTGCATAAGTCATAAGTCCATGTCATAAGTTGCAGTGTCGTCGCTGTTGAGTGCAAAGTCAGTAGGCTAGATGAGGCGAGAGGCTCGGGAGCGCGCATGCAGGTGACGTCACTGGATTTTGCGGTAAATCCGACCCGGCACCTTCACATAAAAATAAGAATACTTGCTCTCCGAGGTAATAGCAAAACCTGCAAAGTGGATCATTTTAATGTGAGATTACAACCCCTTCACACACATGCAATAAAAAAAGGATTCATTTTAGTAGAAAAGTTACATACAGCACCTTTAAAACCGTTTAAAACGATAGTATACTTTAAGCACTACTAATCTTACCTTAAATTGCTACCAAGATTTTGTTACTGATTTGACTCAAATCAAGTATGCTACTTGAGTAAAAGTACAGATACCCTGTAGTCAAATAATACTCCAGTGAAAGTATTAAGTACTCCTTTTCAATTTTACTTGAGTAAAACTTCAAAAGCACTTGATTTTTCATGTACTTAAGTATTAAACGTTAAAAAATACTGAAATTTTGAAATTGTATAAACTCCATTCTACTGCTCAAAATATGTGGGGCATATAATATATGACTATATTATAAATAAATTTGCCAGGCAAAGGCCAGGAGTGGTTCACAGCCGAGGAGACCGACATTCTCGTCAGGGCCGTAAAAGACAGAGAAGTGACATTGTATGGGGATGTGAGAAACCCACCAAATAAGCTTTGGTTAAACAGGCATAAAATAATTTGGGTAAATGTGAAAGCTAGATTTTTGCCTATTTTTTTCACATCTTCATGGACACCACAATGATTTTCCTCGTGTGGAATATTTTTCCTTGTTATTATGTATGGTTTGCAAAATGTCAACTGCTGGGTCTGTGTAGATGAGAGAAGCAAAGTGTATGCGCGTTGTGCACACGCTACATTATGGCCAAGCATGCCCTTAAAATAGCATCTGAACGCGCCACTGACTTTAGACTAGGTTTTTCCTGGTCTGTGGCAGAATTGTTTTCTGGAACTGCAAAATAGCACCAGGGAACGTTTGCGGCGGAACATGCCTCCTCTTTTCGCTGAACCACCCCCGGGAGCGCAAGTTCATTCCCTAATTGTAAATGAGTTGACAAATATAAGCATATAATATAAAAACAGAATTGACATATGTGACCCTGGATCACAAAACCAGTCACAAGTAGCACGGGTATATTTGTGGCAATAGCCAACAATACATTGTATGGGTCAAAATTATTGATTATTCTTTTATGCCAAAAATCATTAGGATATTAAGTAAAGATCATGTTCCATGAAGATATTTTGTAAATTTCCTACCGTAAATATATAAAACATTTATTTTTGAGAGTGAATGCAGCACAATCACGAACGTAAATGGACAACTTTAAAGTCGATTTTCTCAATGTTTCGATTTTTTTGCACCCTCTGATTCCAGATTTTCAAATAGTTGTATCTCGGCCAAATATTGTCATATTGCCTACCCAGTTCAGATGGTAATACACAAATGTGGATGTTCAAGCATTTCATACAGTGGGTTTAAATAGCATGCACTTTTACAGCAGATTTAGTTCTAATGAAATACACTGTGAGGTATGGGAAGGGACCATCCTGGTGGTGGTGGGGAGGATGGAGGTGAATGAAAGCGTCAGCATCTGCGAACTCAGAGATGTGTAAGTACCGCTCTTTAATAATGCAAGTATTAGAGCATGATTGGATAGAAGTGACGTAACAATTGAGTCTTCCCGGCAGAACTTACGCTAAAGCTTTAATTTCTACAAGAAAGACTTGGGAGAATATATACTGTAACAAGTATACATTTATTAACAGCTCAGCAAGCACAATTATGATATAAACTTATTTGGCGTAGGCAAAGTCCGTAGCTTGCATTCCAAGGGTACGGAATCTGTATTTCCTGTATTTCTGTATTTCCATCTTTTGTTTTTCTTTCATACTGGGCCACCGGCCATCTTTTGTTTTTTTCATACAGGGCCACTGGCCATTTTTATTTTTCTTTCATACTGGGCCACCGGCCATCTTTTCTTTCATACTGGGCCACCGGCCATCTTTTCTTTTATACTGGGCCACCGGCCATCTTTTCTTTCATACTGGGCCACCGGCCATCTTTTGTTTTTCTTTCATACAGGGCCACCGGCCATCTTTTCTTTCATACTGGGCCACCGGCCATCTTTTCTTTTATACTGGGCCACCGGCCATCTTTTCTTTCATACTGGGCCACCGGCCATCTTTTGTTTTTCTTTCATACAGGGCCACCGGCCATCTTTTCTTTCATACTGGGCCACCGGCCATCTTTTCTTTCATACTGGGCCACCGGCCAACTTTTGTTTTTCTTTCATACTGGGCCACCGGCCATCTTTTCTTTCATACTGGGCCACCGGCCATCTTTTCTTTCATTTTGGGCCACCGGCCATCTTTTGTTTTTCTTTCATACTGGGCCACCGGCCATCTTTTCTTTTATACTGGGTCACCGGCCATCTTTTGTTTTTCTTTCATACTGGGCCACCGGCCATCTTTTGTCTTTCTTTCATACAGGGTCACCGGCCATCTTTTCTTTCATACTGGGCCACCGGCCATCTTTTCTTTTATACTGGGTCACCGGCCATCTTTTCTTTTATACTGGGCCACCGGCCATCTTTTGTTTTTCTTTCATACAGGGCCACTGGCCATCTATTCTGTCATACTGGGACACCGGCCATCTTTTCTTTCATACTGGGCCACCGGCCAACTTTTGTTTTTCTTTCATACTGGGCCACCGGCCATCTTTTCTTTCATACTGGGCCACCGGACATCTTTTCTTTTATACTGGGCCACCGACCATCTTTTCTTTTATACTGGGCCACCGGCCATCTTTTCTTTTTCTTTCATACAGGGCCACCGGCCATCTTTTCTTTCATACTGGGCCACCGGCCATCTTTTCTTTCATACTGGGCCACCGGCCATCTTTTCTTTTATACTGGGCCACCGGCCATCTTTTGTTTTTCTTTCATACAGGGCCACCGGCCATCTTTTCTTTCATACTGGGCCACCGGCCATCTTTTCTTTCATACTGGACCACCGGCCATCTTTTCTTTCATACTGGACCACTGGCCATCTTTTCTTTCATACTGGGCCACCGGCCATCTTTTGTCTTTCTTTCATACAGGGTCACCGGCCATCTTTTCTTTCATACTGGGCCACCGGCCATCTTTTCTTTCATACTGGGCCACCGGCCATCTTTTGTTTTTCTTTCATTCTGGGCCACCGGCCATCTTTTCTTTCATACAGGGCCACCGGCCATCTTTTGTTTTTCTTTCATTCTGGGCCACCGGCCATCTTTTCTTTCATACAGGGCCACCGGCCATCTTTTCTTTCATACTGGGCCATTGGCCATCTTTTCTTTCATACTGGGCCACTGGCCATCTTTTCTTTTATACTGGGCCACCGGCCATCTTTTGTTTTTCCTTCATACTGGGCCACCGGCAATCTTTTCTTTCATTCTGGGTCACCGCCATCTTTTGTTTTTCTTTTATACTGGGTCACCGGCCATCTTTTCTTTCATACTGGGCCACCGGCCATCTTTTCTTTCATTCTGGGCCACCAACCATCTTTTGTTTTTCTTTCATACAGGGCCACCGGCCATCTTTTCTTTCATACTGGGCCACCGACCATCTTTTGTTTTTCTTTCATACTGGGCCACCGACCATCTTTTCTTTTTCTTTCATACTGGGCCACCGGCCATCTTTTCTTTCATACTGGGCTACCGGCCATCTTTTGTTTTTCTTTCATACTGGGCCACCGGCCATCTTTTCTTTTATACTGGGCCACCGGCCATCTTTTGTTTTTCTTTCATACAGGGCCACCGGCCATCTTTTCTTTCATACTGGGCCACCGGCCATCTTTTCTTTCATACTGGGCCACCGGCCATCTTTTGTTTTTCTTTCATTCTGGGCCACCGGCCATCTTTTCTTTCATACAGGGCCACCGGCCATCTTTTGTTTTTCTTTCATACTGGGCCACCGGCCATCTTTTCTTTTTCTTTCATACAGGGCCACTGGCCATCTTTTCTTTTTTTTTCATACAGGGCCACCGGCCATCTTTTCTTTCATACTGGGCCACCAGCCATCTTTTCTTTTCATCTTTGCTTTCATACTGGGCCACCGGCATCTTTTGTTTTTCTTTCATACTGGGCCACCAGCCATCTTTTCTTTCATACAGGGCCACCGGCCATCTTTTGTTTTTCTATCATACTGGGCCACCAGCCATCTTTTCTTTCATACTGGGCCACCGGCCATCTTTTGTTTTTCTTTCATACTGGGCAACCAGCCATCTTTTCTTTCATACAGGGCCACCGGCCATCTTTTGTTTTTCTTTTATAATGGGCCACCGGTCATCTTTTCTTTCATACTGGGCCACTGGACATCTTTTCTTTTTCTTCCATACAGGGCCACCGGCCATCTTTTCTTTTTTCTTCATACAGGGCCACCGGCCATCTTTTCTTTCATACTGGGCCATTGGCCATCTTTTCTTTCATACTGGGCCACTGGCCATCTTTTCTTTTATACTGGGCCACCGGCCATCTTTTGTTTTTCTTTCATACTGGGCCACCGGCAATCTTTTCTTTCATTCTGGGTCACCGCCATCTTTTGTTTTTCTTTTATACTGGGTCACCGGCCATCTTTTCTGTCATACTGGGCCACCGGCCATCTTTTCTTTCATTCTGGGCCACCAACCATCTTTTCTTTTTCTTTCATACTGGGCCACCGACCATCTTTTCTTTTTCTTTCATACAGGGCCACCGGCCATCTTTTGTTTTTCTTTCATACTGGGCCACCGACCATCTTTTGTTTTTCTTTAATACTGGGCCACCGACCATCTTTTCTTTTTCTTTCATACAGGGCCACCGGCCATCTTTTCTTTCATACTGGGCTACCGGCCATCTTTTGTTTTTCTTTCATACTGGGCCACCGGCCATCTTTTCTTTCATACTGGGCCACCAGCCATATTTTCTTTCATACTGGGCCACGACCATCTTTTCTTTTTCTTTCATTCTGGGCCACCGGCCATCTTTTCTTTTATACTGGGCCACCGGCCATCTTTTGTTTTTCTTTCATACAGGGCCACCGGCCATCTTTTCTTTCATACTGGGCCACCGGCCATCTTTCCTTTCATACTGGGCCACCGGCCATCTTTTGTTTTTCTTTCATTCTGGGCCACCGGCCATCTTTTCTTTCATACAGGGCCACCGGCCATCTTTTGTTTTTCTTTCATACTGGGCCACCGGCCATCTTTTCTTTTTCTTTCATACAGGGCCACTGGCCATCTTTTCTTTTTCTTTCATACAGGGCCACCGGCCATCTTTTCTTTCATACTGGGCCACCAGCCATCTTTTCTTTTCATCTTTGCTTTCATACTGGGCCACCGGCATCTTTTGTTTTTCTTTCATACTGGGCCACCAGCCATCTTTTCTTTCATACAGGGCCACCGACCATATTTTGTTTTTCTGTCATACTGGGCCACCAGCCATCTTTTCTTTCATACTGGGCCACCGGCCATCTTTTCTTTCATACTGGGCCACCGGCCATCTTTTGTTTTTCTTTCATACTGGGCAACCAGCCATCTTTTCTTTCATACAGGGCCAACGGCCATCTTTTGTTTTTCTTTTATAATGGGCCACCGGTCATCTTTTCTTTCATACTGGGCCACTGGACATCTTTTCTTTTTCTTCCATACAGGGCCACCGGCCATCTTTTCTTTTTTCTTCATACAGGGCCACCGGCCATCTTTTCTTTCATACTGGGCCATTGGCCATCTTTTCTTTCATACTGGGCCACTGGCCATCTTTTCTTTTATACTGGGCCACCGGCCATCTTTTGTTTTTCTTTCATACTGGGCCACCGGCAATCTTTTCTTTCATTCTGGGTCACCGCCATCTTTTGTTTTTCTTTTATACTGGGTCACCGGCCATCTTTTCTGTCATACTGGGCCACCGGCCATCTTTTCTTTCATTCTGGGCCACCAACCATCTTTTCTTTTTCTTTCATACTGGGCCACCGACCATCTTTTCTTTTTCTTTCATACAGGGCCACCGGCCATCTTTTCTTTCATACTGGGCCACCGACCATCTTTTGTTTTTCTTTAATACTGGGCCACCAACCATCTTTTCTTTTTCTTTCATACAGGGCCACCGGCCATCTTTTCTTTCATACTGGGCTACCGGCCATCTTTTGTTTTTCTTTCATACTGGGCCACCGGCCATCTTTTCTTTCATACTGGGCCACCAGCCATATTTTCTTTCATACTGGGCCACGACCATCTTTTCTTTTTCTTTCATACAGGGCCACCGGCCATCTTTTCTTTCATACTGGGCTACCAGCCATCTTTTGTTTTTCTTTCATACTGGGCCACCGGCCATCTTTTCTTTCATACTGGGCCACCAGCCATATTTTCTTTCATACTGGGCCACCGGCCATCTTTTCTTTTATACTGGGCCACCGGCCATCTTTTCTTTCATTCTGGGCCACCAGCCATCTTTTCTTTCATACAGGGCCACCGGCCATCTTTTGTTTTTCTTTTATAATGGGCCACTGGCCATCTATTCTTTCATACTGGGCCACCAGCCATATTTTCTTTCATTCTGGGCCACCAACCATCTTTTCTTTTTCTTTCATACTGGGCCACCGACCATCTTTTCTTTTTCTTTCATACAGGGCCACCGGCCATCTTTTCTTTCATACTGGGCCACCGACCATCTTTTGTTTTTCTTTAATACTGGGCCACCGACCATCTTTTCTTTTTCTTTCATACAGGGCCACCGGCCATCTTTTCTTTCATACTAGGCTACCGGCCATCTTTTGTTTTTCTTTCATACTGGGCCACCGGCCATCTTTTCTTTCATACTGGGCCACCAGCCATATTTTCTTTCATGCTGGGCCACCGGCCATCTTTTCTTTCATACTGGGCCACCGGCCATCTTTTCTTTCATTCTGGGCCACCAGCCATCTTTTCTTTCATACAGGGCCACCGGCCATCTTTTGTTTTTCTTTTATAATGGGCCACTGGCCATCTATTCTTTCATACTGGGCCACCAGCCATATTTTGTTTTTCTTTTATACTGGGCCACCGGCCATCTTTTCTTTCATTCTGGGTCACTGGCCATCTTTTGTTTTTCTTTCATACAGGGCCACCGGCCATCTTTTCTTTCATTCTGGGCCACCGACCATCTTTTGTTTTTCTTTTATACAGGGCCACCGGCCATCTTTTCTTTTTCTTTCATACAGGGCCACTGGCCATCTTTTTTTTTTTATTTCATACTGGGCCACTGGCCATCTATTCTTTCATTCTGGGCCACCGGCCATCTTTTGTTTTTCTTTCATACTGGGCCACTGGCCACCTATTCTTTCATACTGGGCCACCGGCCATCTTTTGTTTTTCTTTTATACTGGGCCACCGGCCATCTTTTCTTTCATACAGGGTCACCGGCCGTTTTTTGGTTGTCTTTCATACAGGGACACCGGCCATCTTTTGTTTTTCTTTCATACTTTTTTTCAAAATCTCTCTGAGATGATACAAACGGAACAGACATCATAAAGTTCCCTTTCGTTGTCACTCCGAGTTACGTCGGATGACGACGAATGGGGTTTCGCTTAGAAATCCTATCATCTTCGAGTATATAAAACGAGCCAATGGCAATGAAATGCCATGGGTCTGCGGAATTTGCATAGCGTAACTCCGCCCCACCCTGGGGGTATATAAGGAAGTGCGCTGGCAACATGCAGATATGTTTTCGCTTCGGAGCCAAGTTGATGTACTTCACTCCACAGCCAATCCTGAGATTCATCTCTTCATTTCTCTTCGAGACGAGCCTCTCTCCAAGTGTTGGTGTGACAGCGAGTTCCAGCGAGTGCACATTCCCTGCTTATCTGTGCAGTGATTTGCCAGTGTTTGTGTGTTCTCTCCCTGGTCGCTTCAGCATTTGTGGAGAAATCTCCTTTCTAAAAGAGCTTGCACGCGGCACGTCTTTTTAAAGATGCCTCGCCCGTGTACTTCTGGTTGCGGTCTATTTGTTTCTGACTCTGATGGGCACAATCGCTGTCTTGTGTGTCTGGGCTTAGAGCACGCTAAGGCAGCGTTTGTGGATGAGTCATGTTCCCATTGCGGGAACATGCCCATCGCACGGTTACGGTCGAGACTCAATGACCTTCATAGTTAGTACTTCGGCTGGCGGCCAGGGTGACCTGAGGATTACGCCGACTATTCCACGCTCCACACCGTCCTCTAGTGCCGGCGGCCTCCTCACTGCATGCCTTGGCGACACTCCAGGTCTACCAGGCCCAGATGTTGCGTGACATGCACGAGGGGAGGACTGACCCAGCGCTCTTTGATGAGCTGCGTGCCGCCACCGACCTTGCTCTCCGAGCGACGAAGGTGACCGCACGCTCCCTGGGTCAGGTGATGTCCACTTGCGTGGTCCAGGAGAGACATCTGTGGCTCAACCTGGCCGATATGCGTGAGGCCGAGCGGACCCGGTTCCTCGACACTCCCATATCCCAGGCTGGCCTCTTCGGCGGTGCGGTTGAGGACTTTGCCCAGCAGTTCTCGACCGCCCAGAAGCAGACTGAGGCTCTCAGACATGTCCTGCCCCGACGGCCAGCTCCTGCCTCCACCCAGCCGTCGGCACAGGTGCCTCAGTCTGTTCGCCGCCGAGGGCGCCCTTGTATGGCTCCCGCCCCTCCCGCACGGCCCCAGCAACAGCCTCCATCCGGGTCGCGTCGTGGAGGACACCATAGGAAGGCGCCACAGCCCTCTCCCGCCCCGTGCCCCGCTAAACGCCAGGCCAAGCGGCGCTCCTGAGACGGGCTGCTCAGAGATGGCGTTGAGTTCTTCCCAGGAGCCGGTAGCAGGGCCGCTCCTTCCCCCGGTGGAGGGCCGGGGGAGAATCCTTGGTTTTTCCCACCCCGCTACTCGTCCCACGACGGGCAGCACCCTTTTGTGGTCAAAGAAAGAACTCACTCCCCCATCTCTGAGCACACAGAGTGTCCGGATGACAGTGCGCGCCGCTCACGAGCCTCGCCACTCTCGTCCCCCTCTGTCGCCAGTTCCCTGCCAGAGCACGCCCCAGTGGGACGCTGGTCCTCCCCTGGCCTCCTCTGGCAGGACGCGGCTAATGACCGTGCCCCCGCACCGGGCCGCTATGCCACCCACGCCTGGGCCGGTCATTCCGCCTCGCTGCACCACCGAGGGTACGTCTGTGGTCCGTATGACCCCGCTGGTACAATTCCTGGAAGCCTGGTTAGAGCTTCCCAGGCTGTCCCGCTGGGTCGCGAGGACCATCAGGCTCGGCTACGCGATTCAGTTCGCGCGGTCTCCTCCCCGCTTCAGGGGAGTCCGCTTCACTATGGTCGGTGGCAATGCCCCGGTTATGAGAGCGGAGGTTGCTACCTTACTGGCGAAGGGTGCGATCGAGACTGTCCCTCCAGCCGAAATGAGGTCCGGCTTTTACAGCCCTTACTTCATTGTACCGAAGAAATCCGGTGGGTTACGGCCAATCCTCGACTTGCGCGTCTTGAACCGCTCCCTTCACAGGATGCCGTTCAAGATGCTCACGGCCAAGCGCATTTTCGAGTGCATACGGCCGCAGGATTGGTTTGCAGCGATCGACCTGAAGGACGCCTACTTTCATGTCTCCATTCTTCCTCGACACAGACCGTTTCTACGGTTTGCTTTCGAGGGGCAGGCATACCAGTACGCGGTTCTCCCTTTCGGGCTAGCCCTGTCTCCTCGCGTCTTTACGAAGGTCGTCGAGGCAGCCCTTGTTCCCCTTCGGGAACACGGGGTTCGCATCCTGAACTATCTCGACGACTGGCTGATCCTAGCTCACTCTCGAGACCAGGTTTGCGAACACAGGGACCTTGTGCTCCGGCACCTAGCTCGTCTGGGCCTTCGGGTCAACTGGGAGAAGAGCAAACTCTGCCCCGTGCAGAGGATCCCTTTTCTCCGTATGGAGATCGACTCGGTCGCCATGTGCGCGCAGCTTACGAGCGAGCGCGCGCAATCATTGCTGTCTTGCCTTCGTCAGTTCGAGGGCAAGAGTGTGGTCCCACTGAAACTATTTCAGAGGCTCCTGGGGCATATGGCATCCGCAGCGGCTGTCACGCCGCTCGGGTTTCTTCATATGAGACCACTTCAGCTTTGGCTTCGCGATCGAGTCCCGAGGTGGGCATGGCACCACGGCACGCTCCGAGTTCCAGTGACTCCGACCTGCCGTCAGACCTTCACCCCGTGGTCGAACCTCAGTTTTCTTCGGGCCGGAGTGCCCTTGGAACGAGTGTCCAGGCATGTTGTTGTGTCAACAGATGCCTCCACCACGGGCTGGGGCGCCATGTGCAATGGACATGCGTCCGCGGGCTCCTGGACAGGACCCCAGCGCCTTTGGCATGTCAATTGCCTTGAGTTGTTGGCTGTACGTCTTGCCCTGCACCGCTTCCATGCGTTGCTCAGGGGTCAACACGTACTGGTCCGATCGGACAATACCGCGACTGTAGCGTACATCAACCGTCAAGGTGGTCTGTGCTCCCGCCGTATGTCACAACTCGCCCGCCACCTCCTCATATGGAGTCAGAAGCATCTGAGGTCGCTTCGTGCCATTTATATCCCGGGAGACCAGAACCAGGCGGCCGACGAGCTGTCTCGGCTTCGGCCTCTCGCTGGAGATTGGTGACTCCATCCCCAGACGGTTCAGCTGATTTGGGATCAGTTCGGGGACGCACAGGTAGACCTGTTTGCCTCCCACTACTCGTCCCACTGCGACCTGTATTATTCCCTGACCGAGGGCACGCTCGGCACGGATGCACTGACGCACAGCTGACCTTGCGCAAGATCAGGGAGGACGAGGAGCAGGTAATTTTGGTTGCCCCGTATTGGCCCAACCGCACCTGGTTCTCAGAACTAGTACTCCTCGCGACAGCACCTCCCTGGCCAATTCCTCTGAGAAAGGACCTGCTTTCTCAGGGACGGGGCACCTTATGGCACCCTCGTCCCGATCTTTGGAACCTCCACGTGTGGCTCCTGGATGGGATGAGGCAGGTTTGAGTACCCTACCACCAGCGGTGGTGGCTACCATCACTTCCGCTAGAGCATTGTCCACGAGACATGCCTATGCGTTGAAGTGGAACCTCTTCGTCAACTGGTGTTCTTCTAAAAATCTAGAACCCACGAAATGCCCCATCAGCATCGTGCTTTCCTTCCTGCAAGAAGGGTTGGAGCAAAGGCTGTCTCCCTCCACCCTGAAAGTGTATGTTGCCGCCATTGCCGCACATCACGACGCAGTTGATGGTGTAGCGACAATGGCATCTGCTTTTCAAATTAAGGAATCATGTGACGTCAAATGCATCGTCAAATGTCCTTGCTGGTTAATAATTTCCCCAGAGGGACATTTGAGTCACAAAAGGAACCCTGTTCTGGACAATCCCCTCTAAAACCCCCATTTCAGCATGGACTCCCTGTGACTTTACAACCTCATGACCCACACACACACACACACACACACACACACCCACACACACAAAACCTCCTTTGAGTACAATTTCATGTAGAAATATGGCTCTTGAGTGTATACCTTCCGATATGTATGTGTGTGATTAGCTTTGCTTTATAATAGAGGTGTGGGTTGCTAAGAGTAAAATCTTTAATTCTAAATGTTCACTGAAAGAAGTTCCTCAATAGTGTCTTGTGGTAACCCTACCTCAGACCATAAAACTTTACGACCCAGGAAAGCAGACATTCCAGAACACACACTCTGGACTTTGAAACAGATATTCCCCCACTCAACAAGCCACTAAACGTTGATATGTATTCCTATGTTTCTCAACGTGTCGTCACTTGCCATAACGGAAACACTGACAACTTTATTGTGTGTTTAATCAAACTTTATTTGTGTGTAATTATGCATATAAATGTAACGTTATGTTTCCCCAATCTTTACCTGTCATAATTTATATCTCTGTAATCCTCTCCATCTCACGGAGACGAATCTTGACTGCAAAGTACAATAATATGCATTTGTTCCAGGAAATATCATATTTCTAAGTATGAATCCTTTCCCTCATAAGACATATGGTAAAAGGGGGCGTGTTGTTCTTCACACAAAGAAGACTTCTTCCCGCTACAGATCAGAAGTTTTGATTCGCTCTGTCACAAAACAAGGCGTAAACAGATTGTCTGTTAAAAGGAAGAGACCCCCACTTCTCTCTCTCTTCTCTCATCGATCCCGCTGATCCCACTTCCTCGCTTCTCCGGTCCCTGACCTCCTCCTCCTTCTCCACGTGCAGCGCTGCTCCAGATGGACAGGCCTCGCCTTGGCCTCTGGGACGCAAACCCCGCGTCATGTAAAAGCCTGCCGTCTTTGCAACCAAGACTTTAAACCTCTCCCATCCCAGGAGATGAATCTTATTTTCCGGTAATATTACATTCAGTGAGCCTTTTCAAACTTCCCGCGACACCAGAAGACGCAGTCGAAACAGGACATCGTCCGCGCTTTCCTGACTCTCAGCATCAACCAAACAGAAGACAAACTCGCAAGTATATTTATCTGATAAAAGCTGTTCCAGGTGTCTCGCGAACTTAGGTTTCTGTATGTAATAATTACTAATTTTCCCTTCTCTCTACTTCTCTTTCTTTCTTTCATTTCGTTTCATTCTGATCACTTATGTTATTGTTTGGTTATATGTTTGTTTGTTTATTGTTTGCATTTTTACGTACGTTTATATTCGTATCTCATATAATCTCTAGTTTTTGCATTTATTAAAATTCATAAATACTTTTCACTGTCTCTGTGTTTGAAAAATCCACCTTATAAGTCAATGAATCTAAAGGATGTAAGCTACAAGCTCGATATTAGACTACATTCAGTAGTTTTAATTAATAAACTCAGAAAGTTTGATGTCCGTGGCCAGAACATAAACTCTCTCGAAGTTTGTGAATACCTCTTCTTAACTGTAATGATTTTACATTTGTTTCGCTGGACGAATTAAATGTTGGTCAGACCAGTTACAGAACAAGGTAATCTCGATAATTGATAAAATAAATGTACATGCGACTTATCAATTATGACCATGAGTCATAAATATTAATATTCCCAAAATTCCCCATATTCTTGAGCTAATTCATATTTACCCAGAGTCGTATACGCTACAATGGTAAGTCCTTAGGAAAGCACGACCTGATCGTCAGGTTCCTGAGGGGAGCCAGGAGACTGAATCCTCCTCGTCCTCCCCTCGTACCCTCTTGGGACCTCTCAGTAGTTTTAACTGCCCTGCAGAGTGCTCCCTTTGAGCCTCTGCAATCAGTGGAGCTTAAGTTCCTGTCAATGAAGACAGCGCTCCTGGTTGCATTGGCCTCCATCAAGAGGGTAGGGGACCTGCAGGCATTTTCGGTTGACGAAGCGTGCCTGGAATTCGGACCGGCTAACTCTCACGTGATCCTGAGACCCCGGCCCGGATATGTGCCCAAGGTTCCCACCACACCCTTTCGAGACCAGGTGGTGAACCTGCAAGCGCTGCCTTTGGAGGAGGCAGACCCAGCCTTGGCACTGCTCTGTCCAGTACGCGCACTCCGTGCTTACGTAGACAGAACGCAGTGTTTCAGGACCTTCAGGAAAGGCTCTCTCCAAGCAAAGGTTGTCTCACTGGATAGTGGACGCCATTGCTTTGGCATACCAGCAGCAAGGTCGACCATGCCCCCTTGGTGTGACGGCCCACTCCACCCGGAGTGTGGCATCCTCTTGGGCTCTAGCGCATGGTGCCTCGCTAACAGACATCTGCAGAGCTGCAGGTTGGGCGACACCTAACACATTCACGAGATTCTAAAATCTCCGAGTGGAGCCAGTTTCTTCTCATGTACTCGCTTCAACTAGCCGGTAAGAGATTCTGCTCAGGTGTCTTCGCTTGCTCGCCATTCCTCTCCACGGACGGGATACGTGCGATATTTTCCTCAGGTGAGCCTAATAAGCCCTGAGTCTCCTCCAGCACTGACGACGTCAACTCCAGAGTTATGCCACCGGCAGCTTTCGCGCTTGGCTAGGTGCCTCCATGTGCATGATTCCCCTCCGGGCGACCTCCACATGTGTATTCCACTGTAAGTCTCTTTGAGCATGTGTCTTTCCCTTGGCAAGCCACCTTGCCACCCCTGGGGTTGAAATATTCCATCTGCGGCTGGACACCCCAGTGTTATTCCGTATGCAGCCCTTCGGGGTCATATGTGTATTCCAAGTCCCCCCCTTTGGGTTGGGCATGATTGCATATTTCCACTGGATATGCTTCCCAGTGTACCTTGGTATTCCTGTGTTAAGTAGGACTCCTTCGTCCGTGCTAGTCTCACGACAGGGATCTCAGACTTACGCAGGGCACTGGAAGACAGTCGAAAGGTGGCGTGATTACACTGGGAACCCCATTCGTCGTCATCCGACGTAACTCGGAGTGACAACGAAAGGGAATGTCTCGGTTACGGATGTAACCCTCATTCCCTGAGTAGGGAATCCGTAACCGAGACGTTCTCACACTATCCTTCTGGCAGGATCATTTTATTTAGCAAAATATTTCACTATTCACTGATTGAACTCAGGCCGCACTCGGTCACCATTATATGTTTGGTCTAAAACACAACTGCTCTCATGTTAACTCTATATTAAAACTCCTTTAGCAAACAGGTAAAAACTAAATTTGTGAAACATCTACTATAATAGGGCTGCACAATTTGGCCAAAAATCCTGTGATTATTTATCAGTATGACTATAAAACAATAATACTTTATTTAATACATTATTAATAATGAACATTACTAAATACAAATATTAAATATGAAACAAAATAAGCAATTTTACAATTGTAATATTTTACTGTAAAATAAAACAATCGAGTAATATAAAAGTGTAAAAAACATAATATAATAATTATTATTATTTTATGATTATTATGGGTGAACAGGTTGGCCCTTTTTCGCTCACTGTTGATCGGCAAGTCCTGCAACCGGGGTGATTAACGAATCATTTTCGCGGAATCCAAAAAATGTCCACACTGGTGAGCTAACGCATGGCTTATGGAGTGTCTCGTCTGTCATATCCGACCACAAGCTTTTACATGGCAGTAAAAGCTGCGTGCTGTGTCTGCTTGTGTTTTATGACAGGTGGCAACCATCATTAAGTTTCTGCCACCTACTGTATACTGTAATACTGCAATACTGCCACCTACTGTAAGATGGGATGTCAATCTGATACTGGCGCTGGATTATTTATGTGTCATATTATCATGAGTGTACTATTTATTTTAAATATTGGCACCCAATATGACACCCATAAGCATAACACACAAGTCCAGGCGACCAATCAGAGCACATTGCGCTTTTCGGAAGGAGGGGCTTCATAAAGACCAAACAGAGCATTACTGGGATGTGGGAAGTGAGGTGTTACAACTTGCAACAGTGTCAAATATGTGAAAAATAATGTTTTTTTTTTTAAACATTCAACCATGAAAACATAGTAGACCCCAAAATCAAGACTTTGAAAAAAGGCATAATAATCTGTTTGTGTTAGTTTTTTTTACATTAATGTGTTATTTTATCAGTGGACTATGGTTACATCCATGACACTTTTTGTGCAGTTTGTTGTTTGTATGTTATCAGAGCTAGTGTTTCTCCATCAAGTCTTATAAGCCGCCTTCTAAATCATAGGTTTGATTTCAGTGGGGAGCAGGTTGCAGCGATTCATGTCATAAGATTTTGAGCTTTCCTGCTTGGTTCAACTGACTCCGCTATAATGCCGTCGCAAATATATCGACTGAATGGGGTAAAGCACAGCTGGGTCGCACTTTGCCAAGGGATCGGTGAAGATCTGCACTAAGCAGGTGAAGTAGAACAAGAGACTCTTTTATATACGATTGACCTCCCGCTGTCCCTTTTCAGCCTATCACCTTGTTTTTCTTTCCTTGTGGGAGCAGTAGTTATATGCACAGTTAAACATTCATTGCACCGCATTGACTAACAAATCATAAAGCAATTCATTACCGTTTCTGATATGAGAATTAGCTGTATAATGAGTGCATTTCGCTACGTTAAAAGGCTTTTAGAAATCATTTCTGTTCCTGACAGCACTAAATGGGCCTCAGACATGTCATGAAGCAGCAGCCATTTTCTCTGCTGTCATTTGTGTGTGAGGTGAGGGCCTGTCACAGTTCAGTGTTTGTGTGTGCGTGTGTGTGAGAGTTAGTGAGCAATCCCCTGTTGTATTGATTTTCTCCAGCTGGTTTCTGATTGAGCAGACTGACTGAGATGGCGCTTGCAGTGCGCAGACTGAGCTTCTAGCACATTCTACACAGTAGGATTCACACAGCCTGCAATGGGCACACACATACTTACCTTCCTCCTCACTCTGCTCTTGTCTTTCAGCCCATCACTCTATTTTCTAGAACATTCTACACAGCAGGACAAACCGTGTATGTAATGTGCTCACACACAGAGACTGCAGCTCAGAAGACAACAGAAAAAGAGAGAAAAACCCATTAAATCAAAATGCAAGTTGTCCTTTATATTATACTTATATTAGAGTCATCACTCTAGTGAAGTTGACAAAATATAGCAAATGTATGCACTTTTAGGGAACTGCACTTGAGTTAACATATTTTTATATTTTTAAGAAAACAGAGTGATACTCTAAAACCGCTTAGATCTGACAAACAACAGACTAGAATTCATTATTTTATAAATTTTATAAATGAGAGCATTACGGGAGCTGTGTGCTGTGGATTTCTGATCATATGCGTTTGCATATTTTTTTAAAATCCAATTTAAGCTTTTGTTGCACTGACATATTTGAACTTTTTCAGCTAGACTGTATGTGACCGCCCAACCAAATGTGATGCATTTAGGTGAGAATTAACATTTTCCCACCAAAAATTTATTATTTAACACTTTTTCTGTCAAATGCTAGGTTATGATTAATACAAACAAAAACGAAATCATGATCATGGCTCAGTGCGATAATCAAATTGCAAATGCTGCAATTTAATTAAATGAAAAAATTACGGTAGTTGAGTGAAGTGCTGTAATGCGTTCTTTAATGCTCAAGAAGCTCATGATCCGGTGTTTTCAGTTTCAGTAACAAGAGATTTTAACACAGTGAATATGTGGAGGGTAAAGTCTGCTTCACAACCAATTTGAATCTGTATGTGGATGTCAGGCGGCTCAGTAAACATTAAAGCTTACTATTTATGCCCCTTTTTACAAGATGTAATATAAATCTACAATGTCCCCAGAATGTGTGAAATTTCAGCTCAAAATACCCCCCAGATCATTTATTGTAGCTTGTCAAATTTGCCCGTTTTTGGGTGTGAGCAAAAACGCGCCGTTTTTATGTGTGTCCCTTTAAATGCAAATGAGCTGCTGCTCCCCATCCTGTTCAGAAGAGAGCCGATCCTTTACACGAACTTTGGATACTCCAGCAATAACAAAACACACAAATCTCAGTCATCCAAAATCTCAAAAATAACCAGTAGCGGCGTGCAACTTTACGGAGAGACTTAAGAAAGAGGTTGCAACTTTTAGACGCACCTGGACGTTTCTGAATGGTTAGTGGATACATTTATGTAGTTGTTGTGGAGTTACATTGATTCATCTCATCGACTTACATGTACCCCATCATATTTAACTTTTACACAAGTTGACAGTTCCCTGAGGTCTTTATAAGACGATTTTTGATTTTTTCATTCAGCCAATGGCAGAACAGTTTGCATGCTTTGCTCAAACTTTTTTCGCTTTTGCATGCATAAACCAGATGGTGGTGCGGGTGGAAACTTGCAGATTAAGGGGCGGTAATATTATAATAAGATTCCCTTCCTACTTCAGAAGGGGCGCGAAATCTGATCGGCTGATTTTTTTTACATGCTTGCAGAGAAAGGCTTACCAAAACAAAATTACTGGGTTGTCACTTTTCACATTTTCTGGGTTGGTAGATGCACCGGGGACCCGATTATAGCACTTAAAGTCAGATTTTCATGATATGTCCCCTTTAATGCAAAGCACACAGACACATTCTTGTAAAAACAATCATATTTGTATTATATTTTTTAACGAAATAGGTTTATAATCAACGTTTATCTTGCCTCATCCACCATCGTGTGTTTACATTTTCACTAAGCTAAATGCAATGTAGCCTTGTAAAATTTCTTTCTCCATGATCTTGCCTTATTTGTCTGAAACACTGTAGGAGGCAGTGTGAACAAGACGCCTTCCTTTTGGAAGAACCTTCCCAGCAAGCAATTTTGCGTTTAAAAGACTAATAGCTGTCCAAAACACAGCCTAGACGTCTAGGCTAAAACACGGTAAATTTTGGGCTGTCAGTGAAAATGTAATAGATGTCTAAACCATAGCCCAAGAATAGACTAGTCATCAATTTGATAACAAAGAAATGAAATGAGTGAAGAAATGAAACCAAACACCTTGTAATCAATGTTTACTTTGCTGACATGATGGAATATCATACATCTCGCAAGTTATTTTGGCAAAAGCGACTTGTAACCAAATTCGAGGTTATTTTGGTTAGAAGTGGGTTACTAAATCAGGTCTATTGTAAACCTAGACGGTGAAATGATGGCCATTGCTTGCTGGGTTTGCTTCCCGATGCCTTAAAGTGCTACTGTAAACAACTCACTTGGTTTTGGAACAGAGCATTACTCTTTCTCTTTCATCACTCCATCTTCCAGCAATCAACACCGCAAGACACTCTCAGCTACCTAATCATTCTGTTGTTCTCTGTCATTCCCTCATCACTTCATCTCACACTGACATCATTTCTCCCTCACTGCTGCCTCTCACTCATATGTTTCTGGTGAAACAGTTTACCCCATAAGTATAAAGTATGCTTTGTATTTAATCAAACTGTTTCACTAATTATACATACTAAATGATGCATAAATCCCCTGTTATTGCCGTTTTAGCTTTGATGTAGTCAAACATAACATGGAATTTTTCTGGTAATGCAAATCCTGCTAGGAGTATATTCAGTGACTGTTTAACATGCTACATGTACATCAATATGATATTTATCTGAATATGGTCAGAATTCGATTGTGTAGTCATGTAAACATTTACAAAAATGTATATTCCTAGAAACCACAGTATTGATTGAATTTGGTTATGGCAATCAGTTTTTACGATACTAAATTCTGATTAATATCAGAATATTTCTGCTGATGATGTATCATATAATGTTGGAACAGTAGATCAGATTTATATCCGTTTTGTGTCTTTTTCCGAATCAGGACATAACTGGAATATTGACCTAAATTAAGAAAATAATGTATGTCACTGACCTTTGTGAATCAGTGAAAGTATGCAGCCATTGTACTTTCTGAGCTCAATTAAATTTTTCTTAAACTATATCAAATAAAATAGCACAATGCCTGTTGGGCTGACATAGAAAGAAACATAATTTTCTTGTCTATAACTTAATCAGTGATATTGTTTTTGTCCAGTATGCCTGCACGTTGTTAATATGAAGGTATTTTTCCGTATTGATGTTTTGTTTTCTGCATCGCATTGTATTGTGTTTTAGGGTTGAATGAATTGTCTGTAAAATTAAAGGAAAATGTAGTAGTAATTTTCTGCCTGGACATTCTGTTTTTTTCTACAGATTTTGTTCCTACAGTGTAAAAAATTTCACATATATTCATTTTCTTCTTTCTTTCTTTCTTTCTTTCTTTCTTTCTTTCTTTCTTTCTTTCTTTCTTTCTTTCTTTCTTTCTTTCTTTCTTTCTTTCTTTCTTTCTTTCTTTCTTTCTTTCTTTCTTTCTTTCTTTCTTTCTTTCTTTCTTTCTTTCTTTCTTTCTTTCTTTCTTTCTTTCTTTCTTTCTTTCTTTCTATACACACAGCCCTTCATACGTTTCCTCTCTCCAAATAAAGATATAATGATGATTATGTATTTTCCTCATTCTATAAATAAAGCTGTGAAAGCAGAAGCGGCCGCTGTATCTCCAGAGGCTTTGCAGCTAAATTCCCATTCTGAACACTTCTTAATGCTCCTCTTAAATTATTCCACTGTAAGGCAGTGAGCTAATTTACTGAGATAATTACCTTCTGCATTTGCAATTAGACTTATTTTATGAGTTTTAACTCTCCCTACCTTGTTATGAATTACCTTCCTCTCAAGAGCCTCTCCTGATGTTGTCTGAATTTTTGGTGTGTGTATATAACTAATAGCCTTTTAAGAATTATGTGGGTGTATTAAAATTCACTCAAAAAAATGTTTGTGCCAGTCTGGATGCAACAACATTTTGCGTATGTGGGTAATTACAGTATGCAGTTAAGAACTAGTTTTTTTTATATTCTATAATCAAAATATGAGTCATTCAAGTGTCTTGAAGATAGTGGTGTGGGTGGTTGACAGTTGCTAAGGTGTTCTGAGTTGTTGCTACTGGTGCTGTTGTTGTTGCCCCAATGACTGGTAGTTGACATGTAGTTGCAAAGGTACTTATAGTAAGTAAAATGTCTAAAGTGGACCATGGAAATTGATTTTTATTTGTAATGAATGATCCATTAGGCAATTTTTGAGGCATACACACACACACACACACACACACACACACACACACACACACACACACACACACACACACACACACACACACACACACACACACACATTGAGTGACAGCACCGAGTGTTTCTTTTCTATTTTTTTTTGCCCCTGTAAATCCAAATGACAGAGCTTTACTGAAACAGACACACTCCAGAAACCGGCAGCCGTGGAAGACGGAGCTTGAGTGAGTGTGTGTGGGATTTGCTCCCTCTGATGCAGAAAGTACAGCTCAGAGACACCTGTTTTTTTTTCTCCTTCCTTCCAGGTTTACCTTTTTCCCTTCTTACTGAGATTCCTGAGATTTTTCTGAGAGGCCTGGGGGTTAGTTGGTCCTCCAGAGGGCTTGTGTTGAATATGTACGACTCTTTCTATGCTTTGACTGTCACTCCTTCCTTGCTCAGAATAGCATCAGGTGTCTCATCTGAGCTGAGATAAAAGAACCAGATTTATTCAAAAACAATTGCTTGCATGTGAAGTGGGTAAAAGGACAGAATGCATTACAAATTCTATTGCTGTCATTGTATGACAGCTGTCATAATCCTGTGCGTTTTTATGGGTAATTCTATGGTTGAAGATGAGAGGGTCAACCAGAGCTGTAATTTGAATAGCTACTATTTGAATTCATGATTGGATGACTGCCAAATTAAAATATTAAACAGAAGTTCAGAATAATAAAATTGACTAAACTTTAATGGAAATCTCAAATAAGCATTTCTGTTCAGAACGATTCAACGTTTCCCGTTTTTGTTTTCATTCTTTGAACCGGTTCAGGGCCCTGGTTTTGTAGGTTGCTGTGTTAAGTTAAAATCAGTCCCATGACCCTGCATTGTGTACCAATCTATTTTTGAATTCGATAGATTTTTGGTATCCCATCATTGAAAATATAGGTTTGCACATCCCTAAATATAGCTACTTCTTTTAGACATTTCTCTCTGTGTGTATGTGTTTCTCTTACATGTCTCTATTGTAGCCAAGGGCAGAACAGTTGAAGACCTGAAGACCAGGTTCAAGCCTGGGGTGCTCCCTCTGGCCAATCAGAAGACTCTTGCCATAGCAACATCAATTCCATTTTTTTTAAGCATCTTAAAATGGACATCTGTGTGTGAGGGGACCCATTTCAAGCGGAACATTTTATAGTCCTCTCTTCTCTCTGAGGTTAAGGTTTGTGTATGGGTGGGTGATTACATTGGGCAAATAACACCCTTATCTTAATGGCGATGTGACCCAGAATAAGACCTGACTGCAGGTAAAATTACTACTTTATGGCCACTGGCTGAAATCATTCGATGTGACTCACAGAACCAAAACAGAGACATTACAAAAGAGAATGAGGCTGGAAAAAGACTAAAATTGAGCTTTAGAGATACACTCACAACTTAAAACGGTGATTAGGCTGAAACTAATTTAAATAATAATGTGCTGGATTTACATTTTAGTGTTTATGACATTCATTCAACTTGTTGTGCTGCAACATAGAATAGGCATAACACATAAAATGGCTGTGGTTGGCAGAACTTTACCATACAAAATATGTGTGGTGTGTTGCAATTGTAACTGTAATTGTAATTATACTGTTAAATGTATATATTGTTTAGTATAATTCACTAAAAAAATTTCATGTATATAGGCTACCTGATGTAGCTGCCTGATTGAAATGAGTGTTTTCCCCTTTAATTGTTGTGATGTCACGAATCAACATAACTTTCTGTTCTGTCCCCTCCCCTTCCTTTTTGCATTGTAACCCTTTCACATGGGCAAGGTAGATTTCTTTTGACTTTCTGATAATCATTTCATCTTTATTGTAATTATTGCCTTTTTGTCTATATTTTCACTCCAATTCATGTGTATAATGTTATTTTACTATACCTGTGTGATTATTTTTGTCATTACCCTTTTTGAGTTACATTTTTGTCTTCTGTCCAATTACTTGTAAATGAGAGCACATGGCGATCACATGGTAATAAGTGTAGCCTATAGCCTACATCATATTTATTTTATTCACTCAGAGACTGCTTTTTTGTGTTTTGTGTCAGGGAGAGGAATAAAAGACCCATCGAAAATGTTTCCTGCTGTCCCGCGTCTGTGTCCAACAACTCCCACAACTTCCAAACGCAGAGGTTAAAGTGTTTTATAACGGGTGTCGCTGACTGCACATCACACTTGGCGTCGCGAGCCACTGGTTACATTTGCTGTTGACCTGGATGGGAGTGAGGTTTAGGGGGGTGAGTGTAATGGACAGTAAGAGCTGTGTGTATAAACATCACTCCCTTGGCCTTAAGAGGTGTGCTAGCGACTGACAGTGGCTCCGTTATTTAGCGTCCTTGTTAGTGCACCCGCCTCCCACGCCGGTTCGAGTCCCTCTCGGAACGGGTCGAGTAGGGTCGATTACACAATGTAGGATAATCTTATATCTATTCTATACTGTTGTCCGAGGCTGGAAGATGACCTCTAAATAAAAATAAAAATAATAGGCATGGCTAGCATTTGTTTTGATGTTGTATGACTGATCTGTCTCTGCAAAAGTTTGATAAACAGGTTTTATGTTATTTAATGTTGTAATTTTTCTACATTTAAAGGTGTTTAATTTGCTTAAAAGTGAATATATATCATATATTCTGTACGATTCCCCAAATGCCATCATGTTTGTGATGTTATAGCCTATACTTGCGAGTTCAGCTTCAGGTGCGGTGAATTAGCGGTTAGCGCACGTGATCCCACTCAATCCTCTTTTTCCAATTTCCTATCCTCTTGCAGTGAATGAAATATGGCAACAAGGCCAAAAATAAATAAAAGAGCTGTCAGCTCTGCTAGTTTAGAGCATGTGCTAGTTTCAGGTGACTCGTGAATTACTGGCCATTTAGCAGACATTTTTTTATGTGAGGCGACTTATAGCTCGATAATTGCTGGTACAGTCTCCATGGAAAGACCCAGGGTTAAGTGCTTTGCTCAAAGGCACAATGGTGATAAAGCAGGATTGCGATATCACTAAAACTCAGTTCCCGTAGACTGAATTGGTGTTAACAATGTTTCACCCAAACCATTCAGATATCATTTCATCCAATCTGAAACTCTTGAAACATGAAAAGTTTGCCTGACTTCAGGCTACATACTGTAAAATAGTTTCATTTATTGCAAAATATTAGTAGTCACAGAGGAAGGACTTTTTTTGTTCATAAATACCTCCCAGACACAAATGATTTAGATTCCCCTATGAGGCAATGTCTGGCCTTACTGGCCAATGCTGTTATTTTTTTCATTCAAAAATCTCTTCAAACCTTCTTTGTTTAGTGCTATTGCCTTGCCTGCAGCGTTCAAATTCTTTCTCTGGGAATATCTATGCGACAGTACTTTTTCCAACCCAGCTGACACTACAAAAATGTCAAAGTAACTTCTTTCAACAAAACTGTCGCTTTAAAAGTATCCACTTTAAAAAGCTTAATGTCCTCGGGAAATGCTGCTGGCTTTTCTTTAAACTATAATCAGCACAGCAATCTTTTGCTTCATTAGGAACTGCAACATAATGCATGGTTTGTAAATGTGGATGCCTCTATTGGCTAATATTGGTACCACACCTTACAAAAAATTTTTTGGGGGGGGATTTTATTGACAGTAATTGCAAGAGTTTTATTTATCCCTCTGTATGTGTATTCATAAGCATATCTGCTCTTATTGTCATTCAATAAGACAGAATTTAGCTACTCTGCAACAATTCTAGAAATGTAAGTAACTCTGAAGATGCAGAGGGAAGGGAAGATGAGATGAGTCACCGTGAGCCGCCTACCTAGGTAACAATACAGGGGCTGTTCCAAACAGTAAGCACCTAAATTAGACTATACCATTTGTGAAACCTTGTTTAGACCAATATCTACTGCTGAATTTCACATTACTGTACTTGTGCACGAACAGCCAACAATGCATTGCATTTAAAATGCAGGATGGTCTGCAAATACAGTCATCATGCTTGTCACACACACTGACAGAGAGATGCAGGCAAGCCTTAATAACCAAAAACAAGCACCTGTATTTTTATAGCCCACTTTTCTACTACATAGTAGACTCAGACCTTTCCTTTATCCTATCCTTTTACATCAAACATTGTTTTTCCCGCTGTGGTTCATAAGTTTGTGATCAGTATGTTTAATGTTATGCTCACCAAAGTTGTATTTATTTGATCAAAAACAGTAAAAAAACAGTTATATCTTGAAAAATTATTACCATTTAATTCAAAATACCATTTTAAATAACTTTATATTTGAATACAGTTAAAAATATTATTTGCTCCTGTAATTCCATTACTATAGTCTTCAGTGTCACATGACCCTTCAGAAATCATTTTACAGTTGTTGTTGTTTTTCAAAATGCTTATACACGAAAAGTGTAGCAACAATCATTCACTCATATACCTAATCTTCAGACCAAGTCACATTATCTGCCTTACACTAAGTTTGCAATTATAAAAACAAACTTTTTGCAAAACTCTAAACACAGTTCTCTACGTTAGACACATAATTCAAAACTAACAGCCCTTGTGTTTTGTTTGGAATTCACTGCAATTTAAATGCCACAATCATTTACTGATTACCTACACCCAATGATGTGTGAAAACATTTATACCTAATTTGTTCACTTTAAAATCAAAACTCAGTGTTTTGAGAAAGAAATAATTTATATTTGGCCCCGTGCATTTCTGTTTATAGTGTAAATATTACACTATAAACACTATTACGCTTAGGAATCAAAAATCAATGTTTTGAGTTTATTTTGTAAATATATACTGAATATGCATACAAGTCAAGTCACCTTTATTTCTGTTGCACTTTACCCAGAAAGTTTCATTGTGATGGGTAGGTTTAGGTGTTGGGTTTGGGTTAGGATATATATTGCGTGTAGATCTTTTTTTAGACATTTTTAGATTTTTGACTCACTTATATAGTGAAATATTATGACAACAAACTAGTGAGGACATTTTACTGGTCCTCGCTATAGTTAAAAAGGCTTATAAATTGGCAAAAACATGTTTTTATTTAAACAAATTCTTTTGTAATGGGTAGGAGTTTGGTTAGGCGACAGAAAATGCAATTAACCTCATAAAAATGTATTGGAAGTCTATGGAATGTCCTTACTAATAAGGTGAAACAAACATGTTGGAATGTATGTGCTACTGTTTCATATGGTTGCGTTTTGTGTGTGCTTTTAACCCCAGCCTGTCAGACTACTTGACAGTGTTCGTTTTCTCAGCCAGCGCCTGTGTATGGCAACCTGTGCAGACAGCGCTAACACAGCCTGACGATCATGCACCTCGTCATAATCATACATCCTGTTTATTAAATAGGAACTGTCCAACAGAACAAGCATAACCAGATGGCGCCTGTCGGTCGATGGTGGATTCAGCATGAAATAACCATAAAATAACCTTCACGGTGATAATGAGGGAGTTAAGACTCTGCACACCCAGGTGGTGATTGATTTTTATATTTTATTTCATTATTTGTTTATTCATAGAGGGTTCCAACCCTCATCCTGACAGTATTTTCTAAGACTGTTGAACTCGCATAGACAGACACACACGCGCACACACACACACACACACACACACACAGATATACTCACACAAACACAAACAGACAGACAAATAAAAATTACTTCCAATAAAATGGAAAGGTCACGCTAAACACACACACATGCCTCATACAATATGAATTTCCATTTGTTTTGCTCTCTAGCGCTTACTTTCTCTTCTCTAGGATCCAGGTGTTGCTTTATTATTAATGAAGAGTTTAACGTCTCCTTCAATTCTCCTTTATCTCCGTCTTGCTTCCCCTGAAATTAAAGAGTATCAGTTTTGCTTAACACTTCTGAAAATCCCCCACAATGCACAATGACTCCTTTTTTTTTCATTGACATTGACTTTTGAAAAGCCACCCTCCCTCGCAATGCTTCCTTTCACATGCGTCTTCCCTCTCTAGTGAGCGATATTGCTTTTCTAATCTTGCTGACGAACAATATTTCTGGGTTATTTTTCTTTTTTCTCATGCACAGGGAGAGGTGTGCTGCTGTTTTGGATTCAGCGGGTGCTGTGTATGTCTGCGGGTGCCTGTGTTTTGCTGTTTTAGAGGTCAGAGGAGACGTACTCTCTCTGTTTAATGAAGAAGAGGTGGTTGCTGGGTCACTGCTAACTGTAGGCAGTGTTTGTGAGCGACCTGCCCCGTCTCCCTCTCCGTCTCAACCTCGTGCTAGTACCCTGATCGTTCACACTCCTGCACACGTGCCGTTCCAGCTATCAGATCGTACACCCTGTTGTAAAAAAAAAAAAAAAAGTATACTTGCAGCCAGACTAATTATCAGTATAGCCTACTTCAAGTGTGTTAATGATTAGTTAACTTGAAGTGTGCTATTTTGAAACAACTAATTTTGTACTAAGTATATTTTAGTTGTAATTTCATTGTAGTAAAGCATAACTTTAAGTGTATTTAGTGTACTGTTGTGTACTAAATTGGACCAACTTCAAGTATACTTTAAGTATATGCCTGTGCAGGGACTAATTACATGCTTGATTAGTGATATTAAAGTGTACTTTATTTGTGTTACAAGTACATTACAAATTCATTACGAGTGTCTTCGGAACATACAAGAAATATATCATAAGTGTATTTATATATATTTTTATAAAATTATTTTTGGTGTTTTTTGCCTTTTATTAGGATAGGACAGGAGCTAGACATGAAGTGAGGTGGGAGAGAGAGAGGAGGGACGGGATCAGGAAAGGTCCATGAGCCGGACTCAAACTCGGGTCTCCCGAAGCACATGCCGGCTCACTTGCTCATGAGGCTATCGAGGTGTGTTATATTTTATTTAAAAAGTATAGGCTCATTAATACCTTTGGCTTATTACAAATACTATGTCTTCAATAACAAATGTACATTATTAGACATATAAAACTGTATTTTGAAAGTACTTTCAATGCATTGTTACAATGATCATCTCCAGCACACAGTTAAAATTTACCTAAAACTTTGAATAAAGTGCAAATAAATATACTTTTACAAAATAAACTGAATTTTCACATCAAGTATATGTTTCTAAAATATATTTTTAGAAAATATACTAAAGTATAATTATTTTAAAGTGTGTTAAAAGTTGTATTGTGAAAATAGGTAAAAGCATGAAGCTATTATACTTTTAATATTCTTAAAGATAGTACAATTTTTGTTAGTATATTTGCAATGTACTATTGAAAAAGGGAAAATATCTCAAATACAATAATGTATACTTTCTCTTCACTAAGGCAATTATGATACTCTGAAATACACCATGGTACTGGAATTCATGTATCATTTTGTATTTATGATAGATCCAAATAAAACATGGTCATACCATGGTACAGTTTGGTACTCTTTAGCAAGTAGTAGAAGGAAATAAATTGAAACTTCAAATAGTATTCTTGTCCATACTGTGGTAGTTGTAATATACACTAACGTTCAAAAGTTTGTTTTAAAGAAATGAATACTTTTATTAGGAAAAATGCATTAAATTGATCAAAAGTGACAGTAAAGATATTTCTAAAAGAAATCTATTTAAATTAAATGCTGTTCTTTTGATCTTTTTTATTCATCAAAGAAATATTAGGTTGCATATCTGTTTTTAACATTGATAATAATAAGAAATGCTTAATGAGCACCAAATCAGCATATTAGAATGATTTCTGAAGGATCATGTGACACTGAAGACTGGAGTAATGATGCTGAAAATTCAGCTTTGCCATCGCAGGAATAACCATTTATACCAATACTATGGTATAAGCTATTTGTAATTTGTAGTGATTTGTCAATTTAGCTCAAAGGAATTATTAATTAATTTATAGGGAATTCGAAGGAGTCACTTATTACAACCGAGCAAATCACTCGTTCGCGGTTCATTTGAACTGGCTGTAACTATCAACTCTGCAACGGATATAAATATCCGAGCTATAGTGAAACACTATAGTTAGCAAGGTAATTAGATCAGAAGTTTAAGACATAAAATTTTTGTAAGCACATAACTCAAGTAATATTTCTCTTTAAAATACAAACAAGACTTTATTGATTATTCTAACACATACAACTAATATCTAACACAGACACACACACACATTCATACGCGTTGCAGAAAGAAAGAGAGTAAGGAAATATTAAGTTTTAAGAGTGAGTTTAAGAGTGAGATGATGTAATCCCAAGTTTCTATAATGCACTTATTGTCACGATCCACACTAAATGAAACAAAGGAAGATCCAATCGCAGTATAAGATTTATTAAGGGTAATCCAAAAGCAATGGTCAAGTCCAGGCAAGGGTCAACATCCGATAAGGCAATCCAAAACAAGACACCAACAGGAACAGGCAGGAAACGGACACAGAAGTGGCGTGAAATACAACAAGGACTCCGTGACACATACTAAAACAGACAGGGTATATATACACAGGGAACACAAGCTAAACAAGATAACAAGGGGGCGTGGTAAACTAAAACACCTGTGAAGACTAATCAACATAACAAGGAACAACTAAACATGACAAGACACATGGCAGGATCACATGACAAGCATGGAATAATAAGACAGACACTAACCAGGAACAAGACACAAAACTCACACCGTGACATAACCTCCCCTCTACGGAGCGGCTACCAGACGCTACAAGACGTGACAGACCAAACAAAAATCCAGGCGGGAGGTGGAGTGGTGGAGGATCAGGGGGAGGGAAGGGGGGCCAGGTCCATGGAGGGAAACGGGGACAGGGAGTGACAGTTCATCTGGCGGCCAGGGCGGAGCAGACAGTCCATCGGGCGGCCAGGGCGGAGCAGACAGTCCATAGGGAGGCCAGGGCGGAGCAGACAGTCCATCGGGCGGCCAGGGCGGAGACTTTGCCTCGGGCGGCCAGGGCGGAGACCTTGCCTCGGGCGGCCAGGGCGGAGACTCTCCCTCGGGCGGCCAGGGCGGAGACTCTCCCTCGGGCGGCCAGGGCGGAGACTGTCCCTCGGGCGGCCAGGGCGGAGACTCTCCCTCGGGCGGCCAGGGCGGAGACTCTCCCTCGGGCGGCCAGGGCGGAGACTCTCCCTCGGGCGGCCAGGGCGGAGACTCTCCCTCGGGCGGCCAGGGCGGAGACTGTCCCTCGGGCGGCCAGGGCGGAGACTGTCCCTCGGGCGGCCAGGGCGGAGACTGTCCCTCGGGCGGCCAGGGCGGAGACTCTCCCTCGGGCGGCCAGGGCGGAGACTCTCCCTCGGGCGGCCAGGGCGGAGACTCTCCCTCGGGCGGCCAGGGCGGAGACTCTCCCTCGGGCGGCCACGGCGGTGAAGACCCCTCGGGCGGCCAGGGCGGTGAAGACCCCTCGGGCGGCCAGGGTGGAGACTTTCCATCGGGCGGCCAGGGCGGTGAAGACCCCTCGGGCGGCCACGGCGCAGGAACTGGAACAGACACCAATGGCTCAGGAACTGGAACTGGCACCAACGGCTCAGGCACTGGAACTACTGGAACTGGCACCACCGGCTCAGGCACTGGAACTACTGGAACTGGCACCACCGGCTCAGGCACTGGAACTGGCACCACCGGCTCAGGCACTGGAACTGGCACCACCGGCTCAGGCACTGGAACTGGCACCACCGGCTCAGGCACTGGAACTGGCACCACCGGCTCAGGCACTGGAACTGGCACCACCGGCTCAGGCACTGGAACTGGCACCACCGGCTCAGGCACTGGAACTGGCACCACCGGCTCAGGCACTGGAACTGGCACCACCGGCTCAGGCACTGGAACTGGCACCACCGGCTCAGGCACTGGAACTGGCACCACAGACACAGACACAGGCTCAGGAACAGACACAGGCTCAGGAACAGACACAGGCTCAGGAACAGACACAGGCTCAGGAACAGACACAGGCTCAGGAACAGACACAGGCTCAGGAACAGACACAGGCTCAGGAACAGACACAGGCTCAGGAACAGACACAGGAACAGACACTGGCTCCGGCCCAGGAACAATCACTGGCTCAGGAACAGGCTCCGGCTCAGGAACAGACACCGGCTCAGGAACAGACACCGGCTCCGGAACAGACACCGGCTCAGGAACAGACACCGGCTCAGGAACAGACACCGGCTCAGGAACAGACACCGGCTCCGGCTCAGGAACAGGCTCTGGCTCCTGCTCAGGAACAGGCTCTGGCTCCGGCTCAGGAACAGGCTCTGGCTCCGGCTCAGGAACAGGCTCTGGCTCCGGCTCAGGAACAGACACTGGCTCCGGCTCAGGAACAGACACTGGCTCCGGCTCAGGAACAGACACTGGCTCCGGCTCAGGAACAGACACTGGCTCCGGCTCAGGAACAGACACTGGCTCCGGCTCAGGAACAGACACTGGCTCCGGCTCAGGAACAGACACTGGCTCCGGCTCAGGAACAGACACTGGCTCCGGCTCAGGAACAGACACTGGCTCCGGCTCAGGAACAGACACTGGCTCCGGCTCAGGAACAGACACTGGCTCCGGCTCAGGAACTGGAACAGACACAGACACAGACACTGGCTCCGGCTCAGGAACTGGAACAGACACAGACACTGGCTCCGGCTCAGGAACTGGAACAGACACAGACACTGGCTCCGGCTCCGGCTCAGGAACAGACACCACCGGTCCAAGTGTGTGCGTAGCCCACACACACCACATGGCTGTGGCCATAATGGCCAGTGTCGCGGTCACTGAGGGCTCAGGAACAGACACTGGCTCCGGCTCAGGAACAGACACCACCGGCTCAGGAACAGACACCACCGGCTCAGGAACAGACACCACCGGCTCAGGAACAGACACCACCGGCTCAGGAACAGACACCACCGGCTCAGGAAGAGACGACACTGGCTCAGGCTCAAGAACAGACACCACCGGCTCAGGCTCAGGAATAGACACCACCGGCTCAGGCCCAGGAACAGACACCACCGGCTCAGGCCCAGGAACAGACACAGGCTCGACGGCGGCCATCTTGTCCGAAGACACAGGCTCGGCAGGCGTGACGTGAACAGGCTCGGCGGCAGCCATCTTGTCCGAAGACACCGGCTCGGCAGGCTTGACGTGAACAGGCTCGGCGGCAGCCATCTTGTCCGAAGACACAGGCTCGGCAGACGTGACGTGAACACTCTCGGCGGCGGCCATCTTGTCTGAAGACACAGGCTCGGCAGACGTGACGTGAACAGGCTCGGCGGCGGCCATCTTGTCCGAAGACACAGGCTCGGCAGACGTGACGTGAACACTCTCGGCGGCGGCCATCTTGTCTGAAGACACAGGCTCGGCAGACGTGACGTGAACAGGCTCGGCGGCAGCCATCTTGTCCGAAGACACCGGCTCGGCAGGCTTGACGTGAACAGGCTCGGCGGCGGCCATCTTGTCCGAAGACACAGGCTCGGCAGACGTGACGTGAACACTCTCGGCGGCGGCCATCTTGTCCGAAGACATAGGCTCGGCAGACGTGACGTGAACATTCCTGGGTGTTTCTAGGATCTTAAGTAGCGTTGAAAAATAATCAAACAATGTTCCAGTGGCCATCTCCTCAGGGGACACCAGCTCCGCGTCGGCCATCTTGTCCGAAGAAACAGGCTCGACAGACGTGACGTGAACAGTCTCTGGAACGGCCGACGTGACATGAACAGTCTCTGGATCAGCAGACGTGTTCCTTTTCCCTCTTCTCCGTCCGCGACGGCGAGATGGTGGTTGCGGTCCGTCCCTCACGAGCCCAGGGTCGAAGGGGGGCCATGGTGAAGAGTGCTGTTGGATCTCCACTCGACCACCTCCTCCTCTGCGACCACCCCGGGTCCCACGAAAAATAACTAGGCGGGTTCCCTTAAAAAATTCTCTCCTCTCCAGTTCGGTGGCTGGGGAAGAGAAGTTTGAACTCATACCGCTGGTTCTTGTTTGACGGAGTCCTTCTGTCACGATCCACACTAAATGAAACAAAGGAAGATCCAATCGCAGTATAAGATTTATTAAGGGTAATCCAAAAGCAATGGTCAAGTCCAGGCAAGGGTCAACATCCGATAAGGCAATCCAAAACAAGACACCAACAGGAACAGGCAGGAAACGGACACAGAAGTGGCGTGAAATACAACAAGGACTCCGTGACACATACTAAAACAGACAGGGTATATATACACAGGGAACACAAGCTAAACAAGATAACAAGGGGGCGTGGTAAACTAAAACACCTGTGAAGACTAATCAACATAACAAGGAACAACTAAACATGACAAGACACATGGCAGGATCACATGACAAGCATGGAATAATAAGACAGACACTAACCAGGAACAAGACACAAAACTCACACCGTGACACTTATAAGACATGACCTGGAACGAACCATCAATTATTAATTTAACCCTTCTATCGTTTCTTAGACAGGTTATTACACTTTATATCAATACACCAGTTCATCTTAAGAGTCTGGAGGTTGTACTTGCTTGTCTTTGCTTCGGGGATTCCCTTTGTCTGCGTAAAAGGGGTTTCCCGAGTTCGTTCGCTGGCTGGTCTCCTCGTGCCTGATGTCTGGGGCGGCCAATCACGTGTTGTGCTGGCGGATGAATTGAAAGTCTTTGTCTGAAGCTGGTTTTGTCGAATCGTGGAACAAAACTTTGCCTCAAAACTTAACTTAGAACCGAGACTCACAACGGAAAAGAAAAAGAAGCTAAGAAAAGAAAGGAAATTGAGAGGAGAGTATGGTGATGGCTTGAATGAAGTTGTTTAACCCATGTTCTTCAGATCTTGATTTGGGTTCTTTCGTCTGCACGTTTTACATGGTTAGTCTGTCTAGATCTTCATCTCCCGCTGCATTTTTGGTTCTGCATTAAAAACCTAAACTTTGTTCTGGTGTTAAGATTTTAAACTCAAATGTCCGCCCAGCCTCCTGGATCAGTTCTAACCAAATATACACTGTCTTTATTTAGGAGGTGGCGTTCTCTTCACTTCTTATCATAAATCAAGCTTATCTGTGCTCTCCTTATGCCACAGCTAAGACATTATTACTATTATAAGAATACAAAACATTTTACACAGATTTCAATCAAGCCATCTTTTGAATTAAGAACATACGATCATGCTGACAGGAAGCACGACACACTTTCATTCAAGCATCTAATAGTTATAACAATTACATAAATTGTATGGCATCTAAGCATATCAGATACACCCATCTATTGTAGAAACAATATAGAATCATGTTGTTGCATGATGTTTTTTTATAAGTCCATTGAAAATTGTTCTTGAATGATTTTATGTATGTTATAGGTAAAATCTCAGTTCTGTGGTTTGAAACGATTTTACACCCTGAGGTCATTCAGAGGTCCTTAAGAAGAAGGGGGTCTGGAATGTTGTGGGCTCGAGCAGCTTCTGCTGTTATCTTGATCGGGCACTGAGTTGTGCCATCTCTGAGCCAATCATTCTTTTCCAAGCTATCTCACATTGACAAGTTCTTCCTTTAGTTGGGCTCATCTTCTTTGAAGCTTGCATGGCCATAAAGTTCTTAGCTGGGGTTTTCGTTGGTTAGCGGAGACTGGCTGGCTGGAGCCTTCTTTTATGGCTCTGGGGTTGGTGATTTGGTGTCTGGAATGTTCAGTTCTGTGAGAAATTATGTTTGAATAATTCACCTGGAAGATTCATTTGTGTTTGTTTCGCACTCAATCCTACAATGGTAACATATTTAAAAAACATTGCAATAATTTATCATGGTATTAATATTAAACTGCTACGTCAAGGAATATCATACAAAAAAAGTACCACGGGTCTATGTAATCTGGTGGTATCATGGTATTCATTGAAATACTGTACATTGCAGTATATTAATACATGGGACGTGAATTTTAGTACCATGGTATTACCATGTGATACTGCCACTGTACCAAGGCATCACAATAGTACTTTTTGTAATGAATGATACATATCAAAGTACCATGGTACATGTATAACCATCCAATAACTTCAATGTACCATAAAACTTTACCATGGTATATAAAAAAGTGCTGTAGCGGTATCATGATACAACGGTTTGTGATGGTAGTACCATGGTTCATTTTTGCAATGGTATCACAATTTTTTGTCATGTACTCTAGTAATCTTATGGAGTACCATGTAAATACCATGGTATAAAAATGATGGTAAATGATATACAAAAAAAAAAAAAAAAAACATAATACACATTCAGAACATTTAACAAGAACACTTTTGGCTCTTGTTAGTGCAGTACAGTATCTCACTCATTATTTTCCAGTGGGTGTGCAGTATTGAATCAACGGTCTCTTTGGACTTGACCCTGGCTCAAGAGCTTGACATACATACACACACACACACACACACACACACACACGCACACACACACGCACACACACACACACACACACACACACACACACACACACACACACACACACACACACACACACACACCCTGCTCTGCATGACAATCCTTCTGACTCTACTTACCTTGCATCAGAATCTAGAAACTCTAGAGAGGCACATCCACTTCATTCATTTACTGTGTGTGTGGGAGCATTATCAGGCCTGCTTTCAGTCACGGTGCTGAGATTCTCATGCTCTTGATGTACAGAGAGATGAATGAAATGTCTGTCTCCTGAAGTGAGAAAATGGAACTTGATTGCCTTTGACGGGAATTTATTTAATTTGACCGCAGTCCAAGCGAAACATGAATATCTGACTACATTTCTGCAAACTAATTTTAATGTGTTCAAGAACACCCATCCACTCAGAGATAGAGGTAGAGTATCATTTTGGACTTTTTGAGTTAAAATCATTCAATATGTAAAACAAAGGCCCTTTGTTTAATCTCTCAAGCACTGTCAACTTTCATTATTCAGTTACAGTCTTAAACACTTACGTGGTCTCTCAGATCTCTTAAACCAATATTTAAATGATTTCCGCAGAATTGTCAGAGTTTACTGCTTAAATATTAACCAGTGATTTGATTTTATATTCAGTGTGGATCTGAAACACTGTAAAATGCGTCTCTCTACAGCAACAGTTCTCCATACAGAAGAGCGCCGAGAGACTGGCCTCAAATTGATGTCCGGTAATGTTGTTCTTGTGCGTCTGAAATATTACACTTCCACAGCGCTGCTGAGGGAGATGCTAGTATTGAGGTGTAGATATCGATTGCTTTTAAAACAGTTTATCAAATTCTTAAGAGCTGAGGTCTCAGGTGTCTTCTTCAACCCGACGTCCTCCACCCGCTGGTACCTGTAGTGTTAATACACCTTTTCCAGATCTGTTTTCACGACCTTTAAAGGTCCCGTTCTATGCCCCTTTTCACAAGATGTAAAATAAGTCTCTGATGTCCCCAGAGTGTGTATGTGAAGTTTGAGCTCAAAATACCCAACAGATAATTTTTTACAGCATGTTTAAATTGACATTTTTTGGGGCTCAGAAAAACGAGCCGTTTCAGTGTGTCCCCTTTAAATGCAAATGAGGTGCTGCTGGACGACACAGGGGGCGGAGCTTCATGAGCTCGTGCTCAGTCTGTCAGGAAAAATTCATCTCACGGAATGATAATAATATCAGAAACTCTCAGTAACGGCGTTCATTTCGAGTCGGACAATAATGCCTACAGAGTCAGAGTGCTGTATAGAGATGAAACAGGTATGGTTTAGTAGTTTAATTACGGTTATTATAACGTATTTGTCATCTGCTTGTAGGCTATGTATCCATTATTTATTAATAGCCTACAAGTCTGCTGTCTGAATGATGATCAAACATGTACTGATGAGTTTAATAAAGTTTATTGTACATCACACAAAAGATGAAGCGTCAGTTTTACTTCAGAAAATCACTGTAAGAGCTGAGTAAACACAGTAGGCTAAGTTATAAGAAGTGCGCAAGTTGCCAGTAGAGTTGAGGGAGCATTCCTGTGGGCGGAGGTTAGTCAAGAAACGGTTCTGGTGACATCACTAATGCAGGATGTAGAGGGGTGTAGTCCAATCGAGCCGTTTTTTTGTAGTCAACTTCTGTTAAATAAAATATCTCGCTTGGCATTGAACTTTGAGCTTTATAATTTTACAGATATTATTTATGCTCTAACAGCAACATTACACACTAACTAAAGTTTGAAACATGGAATCGCATGCAACGGGACCTTTAAATATCAAGGACTGACATGGCCTGAATGCACTTTTATATGCAACACATATTTTATTAGGACCATGAATACAGAACAGCCAAAAGGAATGGTTTGGTTTGAATTATAAATGAGCTGGATGGAGCATATAGGCGTTTCAAATAAGGTCAGAGATGTACAGTTGAAAAACACTGTTTGCTTGCATATAACAGCAACCCCGAGGCCTGAAGGGCCAAAACTTTGATGTTTGGACCTTATGTCTAAATGTATGTGGAGTTGGTTTCTTAGTAAACATTAATGTTATAAAGCATTGTCTTACTGTGATTTGGTATGTTCACTCTCGTTTAATGCATAATAAAGTCTCATCTCAGATGTATTTGCATGTATTGGTATGAGAGGTTAACATTGCACATCACGGGACAAATTCACTATTCACTCGCAACCCAGTTAATGTAGGTGCTAAATTAATTGAAAAAGTAATTAATTCAAAAATAAAAGATGAATAATAATATTAATATTACATGTTTACATTTTTTAATTATTTGTTCATTAAGCTCTAATAAACGTATATTATTTTTATTATTATTTATATATTATAATATTTATGAATAATAGTAATACTTTTTATTTTTACAATTTTTGAAAAATATTATTTATTAATTGTATTATTATTAATATTATTATTTATACTTTTATTTTTTAAATGTTTTAATTAATTTTTATTTAGAATTCACACCTTTTATTAGTATTATAATAATAACACTAACTTTTTATTTTTACTAACTTTTATTAGTATAATAATGATACTCATCATCATCATCATTGCCAAGAAAAAACAACTCCTTTTATATTTATATGATGTTTTTGAGATACAGTACATTGGGCATACATTCAGACATGCGTTAGATGAGCTAATTGATTGCATCACATTGATGGAGTGATTCTGTGCAGTCCAGCAAAGCATTCCAGACCGTTTCTGCGGCATCTTCCGGAACCCCAACCCAGCCTGCAAGATGGGGAATTTCACCTTGAAATTTGCATTCAGCACTTATTTTTTGGGACTTGTATGCAATGCTATCTGATTTGCATAATTCTTTTAGTGAATGGGGTGATAAAACAATCCATCTATCCTTCTATCCATCCATCCATCTGTCATGAATCCATCCATCTGAAGCCAGTTCTGTGTAATTCTAAATTTGGCTCCCGCAGCTAATTTTGTTATCTGCTAAATTAAAAGTTCCCATGCTGATATCTTCAAATCTGTGAGGGGGAGGAGAGGCCTCCTGTGGATTTCTGGGACTGCATGTTTGCTTTTAGACTCAATTCCTGTCCACCATATCGATACATGTATACTTATTACACAAACATGCTCTCTTCATTTCCAAGTTCACATACACAGATGGCTGTTGGGGGGAAAAAACAGATAAAGAAAGAAACATTTGAGTGAAAAATCTATTCAATTAATGAAGAGATTGGTGTGTGCGTTATTAGATTTACATACTTTAAAAGAATAACATTTGTATCCTCATACTTTTTATCGATCATACAGATCGAGGCTTTGTGAAACACTGAAACAGTTTAATCAAATGTGCCGTGTTGTGCCGAGGCTTCGAAACAATCCGACACCCGTCTCCACAGTGACCCCTAATGGTCAGAACAGTGTAAATGCAACAAAAACCCAGGCCAAACATGCATAAAAACACCTTTCACAAATCTATTGCAATTTTTTTACTGAAAGTAAAATCTCTCAAATGCAATTACCTAATCATCTAATAAGATTATCAAGTGTAAATATGTTCTTTTATCAATTTTCAGGGTTTGTTTGGTTTGTTCTATGAATGGCTCAGCTAAACAGGCCAATAAGACTATTAAAGTCCCCGTGAACCGGAAGTTGCAAACGACTTTTCTCCAGTGTTATGACGTATTTCCCAGTGAAAAGGAATATTGAACAGAGGGCAGGGTTTTACTCTAGCGCTCCTCCTCTCCATCTCTGCTCATAGCAGACTAACGGTTTGAGGGGAGTGGTTAAGCGTTGCCCAAACCAATTCCTCAAACCTACGTCATCAGAGAAGGTCCTCCAATGCAGAGGGGAGGGGCATTTTCAGATTTTGATTAAAGATTACCATGGTAATTTTTTTTTTTTTTTTTGAATATTTTCTTGCACGGATTAATTGTTCACCACAAGACTAGTAATATGCGCTAACAAAGTAAATAGGGTCAATTTTGATTTCATGGGGACTTTAACTACCATTATTCATTTTAATTATTCTAATGTCTAATTAAAACATCTACAAAGGTATAAAACTGATCAGAGATCAGGTAAAACCCACAGACACTTGTTCATTGGTTCTCAGTGACTAATGTGCCCACAGATATGTGGCCTTATGTGACCATGTGGTCTAGTGACCATAGATATCATCGCCCCCAGCAGTGAACCATTGAAATCTTTAAGTGTTTCGAAATGTTTCGAAACATTTATGACGTAATGACTGGGAGTTTGATACACGCTCCGAACCATTGATTCGGAACAAAAGATTTGTAAAGGCTTCGAAGCTTCATGAAGCAGTGTTTTGAAATTGCCACCACTACTTTCTAGACTAATTCAAGAGAAGTGTATTCCCTGACTGAGCTCTCATTCCTGCAACTAGTTTCTCTGCCTTCTCCTACATTCAGCCCTCACAGCCTATAGTTCTAACCTTGGTCATTACAATAATTCAGTCTGTCTGTCCGTCCATCCATCCATCCAATCACTAAAATGGACACGTACATCATTGGTGTCAATCTAAATTGAACACAAGGGTTAAGTTGTATTCACATGCACGGTTGTGTGTGTCCCTGAGTGCATGACCTTTAAAACAGTAGGGACACAGCGACACACTGCTGTGTTCAGAAATGCATACACACTGCTGATTTCACGCCTCCCTGCATCCCCCCAGTGCAAAACCTCCAGTGTGTGTGTGTGGGGGTGGGGGTTTGTGGATGAGGCTTTGGAAAGAGTGATATGTGAAAAATGAATGGGATGGAACGAACAGGTAAAATAATTGACAATACAGAAAGAAAGAAATAGGGTATGAGTTGAGTAGAGGGACATGTAAAGACATCGAGAGGTAGTGAAATTATTCTCTCTCTCTCTGGTGTGCGTGTGTGTGTGTGAATAATTAAACTGAGGGCCCATGGGGAAGTGGTTAAGGGGTGTTTGCGTTTGGCTAACGCTGCTTTTCCCCCACTGCTACTGTCACACTGCCAGAGTAATTTCACACTGCTTTCCCCTCTCTCGATCTATCTCTCTTCTGTTACTTTCTGTGCCCTTCATAAAAAGTGTTCTGCAGTCTACCTGCTGAGAGCGCTCACATCTCCTTCATGTCTTCCACTTTTGTTTTCACTTGACTTTTCCTATCAAACAGGATTTCAGAGTTCAACATTGATCTGCACTGTTTATTCTCCTTTTATGTGCTCATAGTTGCATCAGTCAGCATGTGAATTCTCGCTCTGTGGAAGATAGCCTACATATTGATTGCTGATTTCTGTTTATCAGAAGAGAAAAGGATAGAAAGAGATTGTTTCAAAACATTGTGTCAAATGTGAGAGGCAAACTTGAACTATCTTGAATTATGCTGTCTTGTTCCAAGAGTTCTTGCATTTAGATCTCAAATTGTAATTGTCTACTTGGAATTAAATTCTCACCTTGGAATTGTACCAGTTAAATTTTTTTTTAAAGGAAATATCTTCCTTGGTTTACCTTGAAATTACTCTTAAAGATTAACTTAGTATTTGTTTCTTCTTTTTTTAAAGGTTAATCCCTTTAAAGAAATTAAAGATTTTTATTGTTTAAAAATCATGTAAACACATGAGATGAAGACTTTAGTAATATCCAGTCATAAAAGTTTTATTTTAAATGGAGCTGTTCACTTAATGGAGGCCGTCATTTTGAGATCACATGACCACGTGGATATACCACTGGCTTTTTCTCAGTAACTCCCATCTGTTATTAGACACTTTCACTTGTGGAATACATGTATCATTACTGCAAGTAGAGCATTGAACGTAAAACATAGTTTTGTATTAGTAAAAGCCCACAAAAAGAACTTAGTGTTGACCTCGTCTTTTGTATCAGAATCCCAAATACTCCCTTTTTTCAGGTGCTGATTGAGCATTTCGCTTTTATCTGTCATCTCCTCTGACATGATTTTGTGCAGCAATAGTAGCTATTTTGTGATTGTAGGAGGATTTCTTTTTTCTTTTTTTTATGACGGGGAGTCAATCAGTGTGGCAACCAAGGTGAAATTCTGATACAGTTACAGTTACTGGCGCTAAATTATTTACGTGTAGTATTAGGCTATCATGATATTGTTATTTAATTACATATCACAGTTATTGCCAATACTGGTATATTTTGACACTCCTAATTATCATTAGGTACCATTTTTACCTAAATATTAATGACAATACAGCCCTACAAACTAGTCACATTATTAAAGGGCACCTATTATGCAAAATTCACTTTTTGTGAACATGGTGTTTGAACATAAATGTGTGTTGGCAGTGTGTGAGTAAAACCACCCTAGAATGATAAAAATCCATAGCAGAACATAGCAGTCTTCATTTACTCTTGTTGTTACTCAAGGATGGATCTGTACTGTTTGTGATCAAGCTACACTCTCCGGAGCAACAGGCCTAACGTGACTGGACACGGAATAAATGAAAGTGCGAGCGCGCTCTTTATGACAGCTCTTCGAGTCATTTTACGGAAATAAGGTTTACCAGTTTATTTAGCACCCACTGAAAAGGTGTGTATATTTGTTTACTGTTAGTTGTAACGAGTGTTTTGTGTACTTCGCTGTGTATGTTGTTGATAATGAAAGGGGGAGAGAGAGAGATAGAGTTTATGGATAAGACTTTAATGCGCACTTCTTATACTATGTTTATTCAGCTCTTACAGAGATTCTCTGGAGTAAAACTAATGCTCATCTTTTGTGTGGTTTACAATAAACTTCACTGAACTCGTCAGTATATTTTGGTCATCATTCGGACGGGTTTTGCTACAGCAGGCTTGTATTAGTGGATAAAAGCAGATGACAAATAAGTTATAACCATAATTAAACTAAACTATACCTGTTCTATGTCCATACAGCATATATTCTCTGGCTCTGTGGGCATTATTGTCCGACTCCGAGTCGAAATGAACCCCGCAACTGAGAGTTTCTGTTCTGATATTATCAGATGAGATTGTCCTGACTGAAGCGCAAGCTCGTGAGGCTCCGCCTCCTGTGACGTGCAGCAGCAGTTCATTTGCATTTAAAGGGCACATACTAAAACAGCGCGTTTTTCTGAGCCCCAAAAAATTACAATTTAAACATGCTGTAAAAAATTATCTGTTGGGTATTTTGAGCTAAAACTTCACATACATACTCTGGGGACATCAGAGACTTATTTTACATCTTGTGAAAAGAGTCATAATAGGTGCCCTTTAAACACTGTTCTACTACACAAACACATTCAGTTTGGTGTGTGAGATAACTTAAAGGGGTGGTATAATGCCCCTTTTTACAAGATGTAAAATAAGTCTCTGTCCCTAGAGTGTGTAAGTTTTAGCTCAAAATACCCCACAGATAGCATGCTAAAATTGTCCCTTTTTGAGGGTGAGCAAAAACGCGTTGTTTTGTTTGTGTCACTTTAAATGCAAATGCCAGCACAGAGGGCAGAGATTCAAGAGCTAGTGTGTTAGCAGCTTGCAGACACACACTAAAATGTCAGAAACTGTTCTGCCTTTATGTTCAAATTGGAGTCAGACAAAGATGGAGAGACTCAAGAAGAAGTGACGACATGTAGAATAGTTTATGTACATTTAGGGTTTGTGGTGTCACTAACCCGGGAAGTAGCTTGTTTAGTCCCTACCAGACGTTTTTTATAGTCCTTAAAGGAACACTTCGACTTTTTGGGACTTTAGCTTATTCACCGTATCCCCCAGAGTTAGACAAGTCCATACATACCTTTTTCATCTCCGTGCGTGCTGTAAGTCTGTTTGATGCACCCACCGCTAGCCTAGCTTAGCACAAAGACTAGATGTAAATGGCTACAGCTAGCATACTAATCACAATAAGTGAAAAAATAACGCCAACATTTTCCTATTTACATGTTGTGATTTGTATAGTCACAGTGTGTACAAATAACAAGGTCATATGAGACACAGCCATTTTTTAAACGTTTAAATACTGGGAAAAAGTCGAAGTGTTCCTTTAAAAAGCGATTTCTGTAAAAGAAAATATATCCCTTTGCTTTGAACTTTGAGCGTTGCAACTTTGCAGATGTTATTTATGCTCAAACAGCAAAAGTATACTCTAACTAAAGTTAGAAAAGTGAAATCATAATCAACCACCCCTTTAAGCCCCTTTAATGGGATGGATGTGTGTGTGTGAGAGAGAGAGAGAGAGAGAGAGAGAGAGAGAGAGAGAGAGAGAGAGAGAGAGAGAGAGAGAGAGAGAGAAGAGAGAGAGAGAGTGTGTGTGTGTGTGTGTGTGTGTGTGTGTGTGTGTGTGTGTGTGTGTGTGTGTGTGTGTGTGTGTGTGTGTGTGTGTGTGTGTGTGTGTGTGTGTGTGTGTGTGTGTTTATCAGGGTGTATGAAGCACACTGTTTGATTTATATCATGATTTTGCCATCTGAGACAGATTTCGGAATTGTAAAAAGTTTCTCTCATCCTTGGGCAAAATCGTGAGTCTTGGATCACAGTGTGACAAGCTCACTGACGGAGGATTAATTGCCTGGAGGTGTCGGACGTTTTCAGGCACAGTCCTGTGACTGTTGCTACGATGGCCGTCTAATGAAGAACCAACTGGAGCACAGCAACTGAATGACTGTCTGTGAGAAAGCAGTCTGTGAATGCTTTTGCAATTTGCTCAGACACTTTTTTTCCCCCAAAACATTTCCAACATTGGAAGCTTGTTTGAGCAACTTGGCTTATCCCTGATAATAAAATCTATCTTCTGGCATCAAAACCCCAGGACTTTAAGAGTGATTTTTCACAGAGGTGGCAGAAGCCACAACAAATTGGCGTAGTTGGCAGGATTGAAGATATCTACACTACATAAAAAAAAAAGAACTTTAAATATTATGATGAATATTTTGTTTTATTTTTGATGTACTCTACATAACTGTGACAGCAACAGGCAAGGCTGAAACAATTGCACACTCATGCTTATAACATGCTTATATGTTTTAGTTATAAGGAGACAGAATGTTTAACTCCATTCATAGTTAAACATGGACAGAGAAGTTTGGTTCTGAAATCTCCACCAGAGTGTGGTCATTGGTAATGAAACGGTAGAACACTAGTCAAGTCAAGTATATTTGTATAGCGCTTTTCACAATACAGATTGTATCAAAGCAGCTTCACAGTATTAAATTAAAATAATACAACAGGGTTTGTTTCTAGTGGAATTTATTGATTGATAAAATAAAATTAAATATCCCCAAAACATCCCCAAAGCAAGCCAAAGGCAACAGTGGCAAGGAACCAAAAAACTCCATCAAGTGACCTAATGGTGTCCTAAAACTCCATCAGGTGACCTAATGGAGAAAAAAAAAAACCTCGGGAGAACCAAGGCTCAGTTGGGGGCCAGTTCTCCTCTGGCATTTATGAACTAGAGGCCGGATTGTAGTTTGAACTGTAAGATTAAAAATATTATATGAATGCCTGGCCGAAAAGATGCGTCTTTAATCTAGTTTTAAACTGGGAGAGCGAGTCTGAGCAACGAACAGTATCAGGAAGGCTATTCCAGAGTTTTGGAGCTAAATGTGAAAATGATCTCCCTCCTTTGGTTGATCTGGATATCCTAGGTATGACCAAAAGCCTAGAATTTATTGATCTTAAAGAGCGCGATGGATTATAGGGCGATAGAAGATCCGTTAAATAGACTGGAGCTAAGCCGTTTAGGGCTTTATAAGTCAGTAGCAATACCTTGTAAATAATACGGAACTTTATAGGTAACCAATGCAGTGATGATAAAATTGGTGTTATATGATCATATTTTCTTGATCTAGTAAGAACTCTAGCGGCTGCATTTTGGACTAACTGTAGCTTGTTTATTGAGGATGCAGGACAACCAGCTAATAAAGCATTACAGTAATCTAGTCTCGAGGTCATGAATGCATGAACTAGCTTTTCTGCATCAGAAACTGATAGGATATTACGTAGCTTAGCAATGTTTCTAAGGTGGAAAAAGGCTGTTTTTGTAACATATGAAATATGATTTTCAAAAGACAGGTTACAGTCGAGTATAACACCCAGGTCTTTTACTGTAGAGGATAAAGTAACAGGACATCCTACGATGTTAAAGTTGTATTGTAAGAGGTTTTGTGGGCGGTGTTTTGAACCGATAAGTATTACCTCTGTCTTGTCTGGATTTAATAAAAGAAAATTACGCGTCATCCAATCTTTTAAATCTTTAACACACTCTGTCAATTTGGATAATTTAGCGTTTTCATCCGGCCGTGATGAAATATAGATTTGAGTGTCATCAGCATAACAATGGAAACTAATTCCATGTTTCCTTATAATATTTCCAAGGGGCATCATATATATTGAGAATATTAGAGGGCCCAACACAGATCCCTGCGGCACTCCATAGTTTACTGGAGTTATGATCGATTTTTCTCCATTTAAATCAATTCTTCATTTGTAGTCGTTCTAAGAGTATTGTATGATTGTATGCTATGGTGCGGCCTGAATCCTGACTGAAACTTTTCATAGATGTCATTTTCTTGCAAGAAAGAGCCCAGTTGAGCGGACACAACTTTTTCTAGTATTTTAGACATAAATGGAAGATTTGAAATGGGTCTATAATTTGCTAGATTATGTGGGTCTAATTGTGGTTTCTTAATGAGAGGTTTTATAACTGCCAATTTAAATGTTCTTGGAACATGACCTAAAGATTGATCATATTAGGTGATTTTAACAATAACTGGTTGGATCGGTCTTCTTCAGGTGATAGAAATCTTTTAGGCAGTGTAAGCCTTACTCAGTTAATTAAAGAACCTACGAGAGTTGACGGCCGTTCTTCTACCTTGCTTGATTGGATCCTTGTCTCCAATCCGGATAGGATTATTAAATCGGGTGTTTTATCAGATTGCTTCAGTGACCATTCTATAATATACTGCATCTGGAAAATTAAAATACAGAGTTTTCCCTATAAATATATCACAATAAGGCAATGTAAAAATATGAATGTTGATTATTATATACGTGATCTATTAGATATTAGATGGGACAGGCTTCAATTAATTCCACTTGTGGAAGAGGCATGGAACTTCTTCTATACTGAAGTAAAAACCGTAATTGACAAACATGCTCCTGTGAGAACGATTAAAGTCAAAGGTAGACATTTACCATGGATAAATTCTAATTTACTTCAACTATTCAAACAAAGGGACAAAGCTTGGGTTAAATATCGTTTATCAAAAGTTGAATCGGATGGGACAATATACAGGCAGTTAAGGAATAAATGTAAAACTGAAACTAGGAATGCCAAATCTAATTATTATAGAGACTGTTTTTCTCGTGATTTCAATAACACTAGGCACTTCTGGAATCATTTAAATAATATTCTTAACAAAAATAAAAAGACTTCTGTGAAACAAATATGTAAGGATAAGGACATTTTATCTGATCCTTTGCTTATAGCTCATGCCTTTAATAATAATTTTTCGTCTTTATGTAGTTCAAAATCTGTTTGCCCTGATGGTCTGGCATGGTCTTCCTATTCTTCTATGCCTGCTGGTTCTTTTTCATTCAAAAAGATCATGCCCAGTGATGTTTTTAATGTATTACAGAACCTTAAATTAAAGAGTAGTACAGGACCAGATGATTTGGAAGCTAAGTTTGTCAAAATTGCAGCTCACATATTGATGTTTCCTTTAGCAGATCTTTTTAATCTATCATTAACTACTAGTACTGTGCCACAAATTTGGAAAGCTGCAAGAGTGACCCCTCTTTTCAAAGTTGGAGACCAATCTGATATGAACAATTATCGTCCGATTTCTATCATTTGTGCAGTTGCTAAAATATTTGAAAAATTAATTTTTAATCAACTAACTGAGTACATTAATAATTATAATATTTTATCTCCACATCAATCTGGCTTTAGATCCAATTTTTCTACTTCAACTGCTCTATTAAAATTTACAAATGATGTTTTCTCGGGTTTTGATAATGGTCATTTCACTGGAGCTGCTTTCATTGATCTCTCAAAGGCCTTTGATATGGTTGACCATTACCTTTTACTGGATAAGCTTTACTCTATTGGTTTGAATAAACATGCTGTACTTTGGTTCAACTCTTATTTGCATAATAGACGTCAATGTGTTGTTTACCAAGGATTCCAGTCAGATTATTTAATTATTGATAAAGGTGTTCCTCAAGGTTCTACTTTAGGCCCACTGCTTTTTTCAATCTTTATCAATGACCTGGCACAAGTTTGTTCTTATTGTGAATTAGAGCTTTATGCTGATGACACTGTCATCTATACCTCTGATCGGGATTTGCTGCAAGTTCAAAGAACTCTTCAATCTGACTTTGATAAAGTACAACAGTGGCTGTTCATTAATAAACTTCTGTTGAACATGAAGAAGTCCTGCTGCATGGTGTTTTCCACGATACAAAATCGCCGTTGTGCTTCAAGTTTTGAATTAAAGTTTTTAGATGGGTCCCTTATGCAGATTGTGGAAGAATTTAAATATTTGGGCCTTTGGCTCGACTCTAACCTTACTTTTAAGATACACATTGATAATATAATTAGGAAAGTATATGGATGTCTTAACACTCTGTACAGATCAATTAATTGTTTTTCAACTCAAGTCAGAAAAAAAATTATTTCTCAGCTGGTAATACCAATTATTGATTATGCAGACATAGTTTACACTAATACCTTTGAGTCCAATCTCAAACCCCTTAATGTCGTATTCAATTCTCTTTGCAGATTTATATTGAACTGTCCATTTAAAACTCATCATTGTTTTATGTATGATTCACTTCATTGGTTGCAACCTAAATCACGAAGGGATTACCACTGGATTCTGTTTATTTTTAAATGTGTTTATTTTAATTGTCCTGCATACCTTAAACAGCACTTAATACCGTATTGCTCAACGTACTCACTTAGAAACCTCCAATGTCCAACATTTTTTACGGTACCAAGGCTACTTTCTGTAGCTGGTAGGAGAGCATTCCAATATAAAGCACCTCAGGACTGGAATAACCTTCCTCTTTTTTTGAGGTCTATTTCTATATTTGGTTTGTTTAAGTCGTCACTTTTTTCTTTTCTTAAAACTACATGTTCTTGTAATTAGGGACACCAATGCTATTACATAAAAATGATTCATGTAAAACAATTTTTATTAATTTGTGTACAATTATGACTTTCTTTGTCATTTTTTCTTTAACTTGATTCTTTTTTACTTTTCTATGTGAGATGTGACTTATCCTGTATGTTACATTTTGTTATAAGGCATATTGATAATTGACCGATTAGTGTAGGCTGATTACTTGTTAAATATCAATTAATATGTGTGCTATGTTAGTTGTGGGTAAGGGCAGGTGAGCGAGGTTTTGGTTTGTTTATATGTTTGTATCTGTGTCTTTTTTAGTGTTTGATTAACTATTGTGTCTGTACGTTGGTGCAGGACCCCCTTGAAAATGAGATGATACATCTCAAGGGGTTATCCTGAAATAAATTCAAATTCAATTCATAGAGATGAGTTAATAATATTGAGGAGAGGCTCTTCCACTACAGATAATACTTCTTTCAGTAGTTTAGTTGGTATAGGGTCTAATAAACATGTTGTTGTTTTAGATGAAGTAATAAGTTTATTTAACTCTTTTTGTTCTATAGTTGTAAAGCACTGTAATTGTTTGCGGGGTGATAATTGAGGCTGAATAATAAGGCGCGATTGAAGATTGAACGTTTACAATTGTGGTTCTGATGTTTTCTATTTTCTCAGTGAAGAAGTTCATGAAATCATTACTACTAAACTGTAACGGGATATTTTGTTCGGGTGATGTCTGTTTATTTATTAGTCTAGCCACGGTGTTAAATAAAAACCTTGGATTATTTTGGTTATTTTCTATTAGTTTGCGGAGGTGCTCAGCCCTGGCTGCTTTTAGGGCCTTTTTATAACGTGACATACTGTCTTTCCACGCGATTCTAAAGACCTCTAAATTAGTATGTTTCCATTTACGCTCTAAATTACGGGTTTCTCTCTTTAGAACACGCGTAGTATTGTTGTACCATGGTGCTTTAATTTTCTCTCTGACCTTTTTTAATCTAATTGGTGCAACAATATCCAGTGTTCCAGAGAGAATGGAGCTCATAGTGCTAGTTAGTTCTTCTAATTCATCTGTTTGTTTGGGTTCAGGCAGCAGCTGAAACAGATTAGATACGCAATTTGAGAAATTATCTATGGTGGATGGAAGGATTGTTCTGCCTGGTCGATAACGCGGCGCCGCATGACATATTACAGCAGTATGTAATATGCAAGTTACCATATAATGGTCAGTGACATCATCACTTTGTGGAATGATATCTATATCGGTTGGATCGGTTCCATATGATATAATTAAATCGAGTGTATGATTAAGACGATGAGTTGGTCCGGTGACGTTTTGCTTGACCCCAAAGGAATTTAATAAATCTGTAAACGCAGCCCCTAACGCATCATTTGGATTATCTATGTGTATGTTTAAAATCTCCAACAATTAATGCTTTATCGACATTGACCAATAGATCTGAGAGAAAATCTGCAAACTCTTTTAGGAAATTAGCGTAAGGCCCTGGCGGTCTATATACGGTAGCCAAGGCTAGAGATAATAGGGATTTTTTTCTAACATCTAAGAGCGAAACATTTAGTACAAGTACTTCAAACGAAATAAACTTATAACCTGTTTTCTGAGTAACATTGAGAATATCTCTATAGATTGTTGCAACACCGCCGCCACGACCAATCAGACGGGGCTAATGCTTATAGGAGTATCCAGATGGAGTAGACTCATTTAGACCGAAATAATCATTTGGTTTAAGCCAGGTTTCAGTAAGGCAAAGTACATCAAAGCTATTATCTGTGACTATTTCATTTACAATAACTGCCTTAGGTGTGAGTGATCTAATGTTTAAAAGACCTAGCTTTAGAAATAGTTTTTGTTTACTAATAGCAACATTTTCTGTTTTAATAACAATTAGATTTTTCCTAGATCCTGCAGTAGATTTATTATTTGATCTCACTAAACGAGGAATAGACACAGTTTCTATGCAATGTTCTACACTAGTATTTATATCAGTTAAATTGGTGCAGAGATTTGGTGATTTGGACTTTTCGTAACTAGTCATCTAACGGTATTTAACATTTTGGAGATGTTATCCGACAGAAGATCCACTCCGAATCTGTTTGGGTGTAAGCCATCGGCACGGAAAAGCCTAGGACGCTCCCAAAACAGATTCCAATTATTTACAAAGAGCAGTTTCTGCTCATTGCACCATGACATTAACCATTCATTTAGCGCCAATAGTCTACTAAACTTTTCATGTCCTAGTCGGTACGTGGAAAGTGGTCCGGACACAATAATCATTGTTTCGGGCGATGTGCTGCGTACCGTATCGATCAGATTCCTGAAGTCTTTCTTCAGAACCTCCGTCTGGCGCAGCCTGATGTCGTTCACTCCCGCGTGCAGGACCACAGTTCCGACGCGCTCGTCACTGTTCAGAATCTCGGGAACGCGAGCGGCGATTTCAGAAACACGAGCACCAGGAAAGCAGTGACTGTGCACCTTACTTTTACCTAACGTAGCGTGTACGTGTCGAACGATGGAATCTCCGATGATCATAGCATCGCGTTCTGTTTCGCGAAGAGGGGAGAAGCGGTTTTGGGTGGATAACTCGAAAACCGGGAGGGTCGGAGAGAGTCTTGGTCTAGACTCGCATCCTCCGCTGCGGAACCATCCAGGCTTCGTGGTGGCGTGTTGGAGCCGGAGTGAACGAGACTATGGCTGATCGCGACCTCGGCGCTCAGGACCGATTCTGAGTAACGCACGGAGTGGACGAGGTCGGAATCAGCGGGTTAGTTACGTTGATCACTGATTTGTGTGCATCGGCGCGTGATGTTTCAAGAGCTAACCGCCGGTCTCTTAGCTCGGCTTGTCTCACTAAAAGGTCGTGGATCTGTTTCTCAACAGCTTCTAGCTCGGACTGCAATGCGTGCAGCTCAAATGTGTCCTCACCTGCACCAAAAGGTAGACTACTTACATCTGATATATTCGCCATTTTAACAGATGGACAGTAAGTTAGCAACGACGCTACCAGTGATGCTATCAGTGATGCTATCAGTATTAATACTAATTTATGACTAAACTCTTGGATATAATCCGTCTTTTTAGTGGTACGGGTGTAGAGTAGACGCACGATAGGCGAAAAAAAAAATGTTTGTTTGTAAGTGAGTGTGGAGAAGACGCGTTCAGCCGTGATCCACGGACGTAACCTATAGGAGTATCCAGCGTTGGATCACTAATAGGCTTGAGACGCGCCTGCTCAACAGTCCGCGTTGTAACTATGAGGTTTGAGCAGTAGTGCTTCTCAGTGAGGAAAAGTGGAAAATGTTCGTTGTAAGTGAGTTTAAAGAGAAAATCAAAAATTATAAATCAAATCGATAGAGCTCCAAAGACAACAACGTGAACACTAGACAGCAATAACTGATGAGACTGAATTGCACTCTGGGTAAAGGCAGTAAAGGTGGAACTTAAGTAAGCCCCAAAGGGAGGAATATGTAGAATATTTTGTATGAACCCAGCTAACAATTTTAGGTTATAAGAACGTTTCCGTAACGTTCCCATTAAGTTATAAAAACGTTATTTCTGAATGTTCTAGAAACGTTCAAAGCGTCCAGTTTTTTAGACGTTGTATTAACGTTATTTCTTAGTTATAAGAACGTTATTCAAAACGTTATTAGAACGTTCAATTCTCCTGTTATATAAACGTTGTATTAACGTTCTTGCTTGGTTATAAGAACGTTGTTCAAACGTTATTGGAACATTCAATTCTTAGGTTATAAGAACATTTCCATAACGTTCCCATTAAGTTATAAAAACGTTTTTTCTGAATGTTCTAGGAACGTTCAAAGCGTCCAGTTTTTTGGACGTTGTATTAACGTTATTTCTTAGTTATAAGAACGTTATTCAAAACGTTATTAGAACGTTCTATTCTCCTGTTATATAAATGTTGTATTAACGTTCTTGCTTGGTTATAAGAACGTTGTTCAAACGTTATTGGAACATTCAATTCTTAGGTTATAAGAACGTTTCCATAACGTTCCCATTAAGTTATAAAAACGTTATTTCTGAATGTTCTAGGAACGTTCAAAGCGTCCAGTTTTTTGGACGTTGTATTAACGTTATTTCTTAGTTATAAGAACGTTATTCAAAACGTTATTAGAACGTTCAATTCTCTTGTTATATAAACGTTGTATTAATGCTATTGCTTGGTTATAAGAACGTTATTCAAACGTTATTAGAACGTTCAATTCTCCCGTTATGTAACCGTTCTCTTAATGTTTTTCTAAGATTATGAAAAACGTTCTTAAAACATTCCATTCACTTGTTTAAACATTCTCAATGTTTTTGCAAATAATGTATATATGACAATCATTTTATAAAAGCACCTTATTAAGAGCTTTCAAATTTAAAAATTAAGACAAAAGATCTAGAAAGATAATTAAAATCAAAAAGACCCATGAATCATGTCTATAATATGTGTAATGTAGTCCACTGAAGACGAGCTGAAGTGAACCAAAGTGTAGTTTATTTCAAGATACAGATACAATTGAAACCGACTTGGGTTAAATTGAAATATGAAATTAACATGAAAATAAACCTGGACTAACATAGAACAAACTGATTAAACTTCAAAATAATGAAACATGAAACAAAACTAAAACAACCTCTTTACCTAACCCTAACCTATCAGCAAGCTAAAAAAAACAAAAACATTTTAAATGACATAATCCACAATCACATCAGCTTCCACTTCCGGCACATCGGACTGGACTGGACTGAACCCTGAGAGGATCTCCGGAGATACTGCAGGGAGAAAATAAAACAGTGTTGTATTAAAGTGTGGTGAGATTAGTATAAAAGCACTGGGATGCTGTACTTGCTCATGCACAATATCTAATTCAATTTTCTGAAAATTTACAAAAAGTTTAATCTGCTTTGGAATATTGGGAGAACACATGAAGATACGAGACTAGCTCTCTGCTCTTGTCCCTAAGCCCAGAGCCAGATGCTACTAAATTTATATTGCTTTTCATGCTCAAGGACTTTGCATTGTTTCTATTTTAATGCACTCTTAAAGTTTAAATTGCATTAATGAACCGTGCCACATCCCAAAACTGCAATCTAATGATAACTTTGCTTAAATCAAACATCAACATCAAAGTTGTGCGAAACTCTCTTTAAACGGCTCTGCATCACTGCAACGCCAGAGGCGCCGGTTACCATAGAAATTCGCGCCTACAATTGCGTGCACCAAGCCAAAAATACAAATTTTAACGCAATTTGAGCAAAAAAAAAAAAAAAAAAGCTGCCTGGAGGAATTGAAAATATGGCCTTCCATACACGGTATATTATAAATTAGCACAATTTACAATACTGATGGTTGTTAAACCCCGTAACGTTAATTACAGTCTGTGAAAAGGGTCCATTACTGTTGTCAAGTGCTCGATCCAAATATCAAATTTAAGAGGAGCCTGGGGATATCCTTCCTTTTTAAATGTCACATAGGAGCTTGTTATAACCTGTAAAACTGCAAACACTGTGGACAACTTACACGATAAAATTACAAATAAGTTACAGATTTCAGATGACGAACTTGACACATGAACAAACAGATAACTGGAGGGGGAAATACCCGGGCCATAGCTAACTTAAGCTAACTTAATTGAGCTAATGTTAGCCGATTAACTTTTGAATCTCAAGAACGCGTTCAAATTAAAATCAGTTTAGCTATATTGAAAAGGCGAACAAGGACACTGGAAAAGGTGAATCTAAATAAAGACATCAATGTAATTTCGCGTTTATTCTTCAGTTTTAACTACATATTTGTGTAGTGTTGTTAACTGCTCTGTGGACTGCGGGAGCAGTTTAACTTACGTTACTCAAGACAGTTCATGCAAACTGTTGATCTAGTTAACTTTATTAAAACAGTAGCAACTGCTGCAAAACTAAGTTAATTAGCACTGATACAAGTATTTGATTCATACAACACGCAAAATTCAACTTACCTAAAAGCTGTCGTCTCCTTGTCCGACATCTTGTCCCGCTGACGCTGTGTTTGATTGACGGGTCGTGCCGTGCGCTGCAAAACCACGCCCATCTTAGGTAATAGGTCGTGGGGAATGATCAGATAAAACTACAGTCTATTATAACACATTCCCTGTTTTCTCTTTGACTGTAATTGCAAAAGTTAATTTTTTTTTTAGAGGTAAAACCAAATTTATAATTGACTGTACTTTTTGAATTATTTCCTGTTGAATCGATAATTATTTTATATCTGGGATTTTTTTCTAACCTAATAATAATATTTGAAAAAATATTTTAACCCCCCAAAAAAATTTCAGTGCATTGTGTCACTGTATATACAAATTATGTTTCTGAAGTTGTTTATTTGTTTTAATTTAGTAACGTTTTTAAAACGTTCCACTAACAAGTAAGAATAACGTTTTGATACTAACGTTTTTAGAACGTTTATCAATGACATGTTGGCACAACGTTACTTTGGTAACTTTGAGAGAACTTTTATCTAAGTTAATCAGCATTGTGATAAAAGTGTCTAATTCATACAACAAGCAAAATGCACTCAACTTAAATGAATACTGCTATTTTCCTGAACGTAATTATTTTATATTCTGGGATTTTTTATTCTGACCATAAAAAATATTTAAATGAAATAGTTAAATAATGTCAGTGCATTGTCATTAGTTGTGTCACTGGATTTACAAATTATATGTTTCTGAAGTTGATTTGCAGAATAAAAAGCTGTATAACTAATTTGTAATGACTAATATATATTTTTTAACATAATAATGTTTTTTAAAACGTTTATCAATGACATGTTGGCACAACGTTACTTTGGTAACTTTAAGAGAACTTTTATCTTAATATATATTTTAACAATAACGTTTTTAAAACGTTCCACTAACAATGTAAGAATAACGTTTTAATGCTAACGTTTTTAGAACGTTTATCAATGACATATAACGTTGGCACAACGTTATAATAACGTTACAACAAGAACGTTTTTGATAACTTTTAGAGAACTTTCAGAGAACGTTAGCCAATGTTCTGAGAACGTTCCCTGTTAGCTGGGAATCAGAATATAAATGAAACAAGTATAATCAATGTGAACATAGCCATTTATGTGAACAAATTATTCTACTATTATAATAATGTATCTGACTGTGTGCAGAGGCCTGTGTAGGAATGGAATGTGCTCACATATGGTAAACTGAGTTTCCTGTTTTGACACCAGAGAGAATATATGATGAGGTCCCTTGTTTCCCAAACACTTCTTAAAAACTTCTGACAGGAGTCAGAACAAAATGGTAAAAATATGCTAAATAATAGTAACATATGTTTACAGTATTTAATGAATTAGCCACGTCTTAGTAGATCATATGTATATGAGCGAGAACAAACCCAGATACTACAGTTGCTTTTCAAACCGACCCAGCTTTCTCTGATAAAAAGGTCTATCTTCTGGCTTCAAAACCTTAGGTCTTTGAGTTATTTTTCACAGAGGTGGCAGAAGACATAACATTACTATTTCACTTTTGTTGGACTGGTGACCAAAAAAACCCGCCAAACCACTGTTGTCAATCACGAACAAAGTGTTTACTGTATTATTACATGGCTCTCTCAAATGCTTGTCAGCTGGTCAGTCATAACATTCCAAGGTCAGTTATTCCATGATAATGATTGTTCGTCTAGGCCAGGGGCTTCTTTCATGTCTCTCGTATCACACCACAAACTTGTTTCATTTAAATGGAACTGGTGCCATCTTGCACCATAGTTATCGACTGTATTTACAGTAAAATGAAACCAGAGGACTTCAGTATTAATTGGACGCCTACGTTAATATTTTTAAAGTGTTCGTCTTGTTGCTAGAACGATTGTTTTGAACACTGTAAACAGGTAAGATTTTAAAATATTGTCTTCTCAAATCAATATTTCATGTCCCCATCATTATGTATGTGATGAAAAGCAGTGTAATAAGAGATACAACTGTACATTATCCCTTAAATGTCAGTCTTGTTTGAACTTGTTCGCTCAAACAAGATGGACGCTCACCCTTCAAGGTGATACAAGACCCTTCCACTTTGCATCGGGGTCCTGGTTTTTCTCAAAAATCTTCTTCAGAAAGAAGTTAAGAAACTTAAGATAAATTCTAAGAAGTTCCTAAGAATGTTGCAATTCTTGAAAAATTCTTAAGTTCTCTATTTTTTTCTTAAGAAGAAAGACTCGCTGAATGAAAAACACATCAAAGCTTGTAGTTGCCGTAGTTATCATAATTAGCACGCAGACTATTTTTGTCACGACTGACTTGACTGGAGTGAATCACTCAGCGTTATGTTTTTAATGTGCCGTGTCAAGTTAAAATTGTTATAAAAGAGCCTGTCTCAAGAAGATGCTGTGGTTACTCCTGTTCATTTGCACCATCTTTTTGCACTCTCTCGAGTCTTGTATCTGTGTGCGCTGCCTCGCTAGTTCTAGCTAAAGTTAACACATCATGTAGAGCCTAGTATGAGTTCACTCTAGTGATCACTGTTTTAATTATTGATCTGTTTTACTTGTCCACATTGCTGGTACTAGTGTATTATATGTAGCTAGTGTAATTTTGTAATGCTAAATCTTTGAAACAACCCAATTCATTCATTAAACATCTTACCTCTGGGGATTTAAGACAGGTTGGTAATTATCCTAACTTTAAGAAGTTATTTAGTGATTGTTTTTAAGAACATTCTTTTCAGAGAATAGAATAAGAAAATAAAAAAGATAAGAAAGTTTTTGGGAATACAAAACATTATTATCTTATGTTAGACAATAAGAAAATAGAAGTTAAGAAGCATTTCATTCTTAAGAATGTTTTGTGAATCCGGCCCCTGGTTTATTTTGCGATAACAACCGGCTAGATGTATTTATCCCTTATTTGTTACCCAAAGGGATCATACTGTTAAATCTGACAAAGCAATTGCAAAGGACAGAAAAAAAAAAAGTACAATGAGAAAGAAAGATCAAAATAGGGTAGGAAGAATGGCTATACAGTATAATGTCTGTGGCATGAATGCGACGGTTTGCCTGTTGGCTCCACACCCTGTCTGGAGTCCGCAGCAGATGGACGCTATGCTAATTGGTGTCAGATTAATGGGCATGCAGCTCTTGAGCAGCTCAGAGCTCAACCCTTCTTCCCCACTGCTCTTCCCCAGCCATGTCCACCCATTCTGGGCCACATGTGGCAGCCAGCCCCCCTTCCAGCCCTGGAGCCTGACCCTGCCTAGCAAGTCTGTACTGTTCAGGACACAATGCAACATGAATACAGAGCGCTGGAGAATTGGCCTGCATGCTCTTCCTGTTGGTCGTCAACAGATTGTGCTCCTCTCCCTCTCTCTTTCCCTTTGTAGGGTCCAAAATTTGTTCTTTGGCCTTTCCTGCCTTCCATTCTTTCCTCCCAGCACTCTTTTCATTCTGAGCTCCACCCCTCCCTCTGTTTTTCTCCCCCTGTCTTATCCCTCTGGTCGGAATGAGGCAATCGTAGTGTGCAGTGAGGGAATGCAGTTTGAATTATTCAGCCTTGGCATTTTGGAGCTCGGCTAGTTTTCCCTGGCCAACCTGTTTTGTGTGTTTGTTATTATTTGATGGTGCCTGACGCGATGATCCATTATTCATTCCTTTGGAAGGGCACGATGGGCCGTTCATGACAACTCACCCACACAAAGACCTTCTCCTCCTCTAATTGTCACCAATATCCAACTCCCTGCTACACACATCATCACACACCAAATTATCAATCTAAATGTATTGAGTTTTGGCTGAGGTTCAGGCTTTATTTGACCGTTTTGAGAAGAATTAATCCAGTTGAAACAAATCGTGCAATTCATTTTCAGTGTTATAGCTCAATTATTTTAATGCAGTTTATAGGTACAAACAGGTATTTTATCAGATTAATCAGCAGGAACAATTTAGGCTTGATGAGAAGTGCATGCTCATATGATTTTTGCTAAATCAATTTGAAAAAATATAATATGATATGCATGTAATGTATAGGCCTGCAGATGTGTATATTTTAGCAAAGACTGCTTGGTTTAAAAATCATAATTTGAAAAGAAATTGAATAAAGAAATTAATACTATTGATCTGCAAAGATGCATTAAATTGATCAAAAGTGACAGTCAATACATTTATATTACATAAATAAAAATAAATGCTGTTCATTTCAAATTTCTATTCATCAAAGAAAATAAAAAATAAACTAATTAAAATGTATTATATTTTCCACAAAAATATTATTAAAAATACAGCAAAACTGTTTTCAAAGTTGATATAATAAGATGTTGCTTTAACATCAAATCAGCATATTAGAATGATTTTTGAAGGATCATGTGACATTGAAGACTAGAGTAATGATGCTTACAATTCAGCTTTTACAATAACAGGAATAAATTACATTTTACAATATATTCAAATAGATAAGTTATTTTAAATGTTAATAATATTTAACAGCATTACTGTTTCTACTGTATTTCTGATCAAATAAATGAAGCCTTCAAAAGGTGATTTCATTAAATAAACTGAATCAGAAATGTATGAGAATTGCAAAAAGAAACTGTTCAATATAAAGTGTTCACAATTCACTCCTTCTGAAGCATATTGGAAAAGTAGACTTTATGTAGCTGTTATGTAAATAACTTTACATTTAAATTCAGCAGGAACCCAATTTTGACATTATAGAGTCTTCCTACGCTCGCATTTCAGTCTCTAGCATTTGGTTTCCCTGTGTGCATTTGGGTCTGATCTAAGAAACTGAGGTTTTAGGCAAATACACTCTCTCTTTACTAATGTCCCACAGTCAACATACTGCAGTATGGCTTATTTTACCTCCTACTTTCTATGAATACAAATGACTCCTCTCAGCTTTGAGTAAAACCCAGCAGTATGTTTTGTATTAATTAAACACTCTCAGTTAATTGTCATTTAAGTCACTTAATTTCAGGAGAGTTGCATATCCCCCACACTTTTTTGAAAATAATTTGTCACCTAATTAATAGGCTATTCACGAGGCAAACTGATACATTTTTAATTGCTTGATTTCTGTAATTTAACCACACATTTAGCTACAACAATGACCTGCATACACAACCAATAACCTAAATTATTCTCCTGATAACTTTTGAGGACAATGGGAACTGAATTGATCTATGTAAGCTCTTTAAATGACACCAATTAATGTGCCAGCCACAGTTATATGTGCAATTTAGCTTCAATCTCCTGTTTTCAGTGACTTGCCAGTGTCTTTTGAGTAAAGACACGACAGGTACAAATCTAATTAAAGCCCACAATCCCTTCTTCTGTACTCTTTCGCTTTTTCACTCAGTCATCAGCCTGGGGAAGTGAAGGAGAAATAGATCTGTTTGGACATAAATAGACAAGTCTAATAATCAAGATTCATATTTGCTCTTTTCTGTAAGCTGGAAAATAACATTGATATTGAATTTTCAGTGTTCTTTTTTAGATGCTAATCCCTTTAAAATTGCTTGCTGTCAAAGATTGTCAGAATTTTAGAGTTGCCAGCATTAGCCAATAGTTCTGTCTTGTCTGTGACATCTGTTTAAAAGTGCTCGCTGGCACTTTGTGATTGATGTCGCTGACATACTCGACAGGCTAGTTTAGCTCTTTCTCCCACGAGACATGCACAGCTAGCATGAAACGGCCATATTATCACAGATGTTAGCTTTAGCTTTGACAGCTTCTCACACTGACTAAAGACAGACAGCAATACTTTCCGTGCTGTACCCACTAAAATTGACCTGTTGTGATTTTGTGGCCTGAATTAGTGTCCAAAATTTTTAATTAATTCATCTCTACCCTTCCGGATTTTTTTATTAGGCCTACACATTTTGCAGCACTTCTACACCTGCTAGCTTGGCAGTAAAAAAGCTAACTATTAGCTTTTTCGCTAACAAAGTCATTCTATCCTCTGTGCTCGGCCAGTTGGCAGTGCTGTTACTCCTCTCTACCCAGTAAACAGAGTCAGATTTGGGCAGCAGATGAGGGCTCTCTGCTGGCCAGATGGTTCTCACTTCCAGCCGTCTGAACACTAGTCTCCGCCAGACCTAGCCATATGAACCCACCTAAATTAAATATGAGCTCTTTCTGGATACAGAGGATACTCATAACACACTGCTGTCTGAAAGCCAATGCTCAAGCGAAAGAACTCTCTGGAGAGTGTAGCAGGAGTTTATTTGATTCGAGTGTGTGTTAAAGCCTGGTAGACATACCTGTGTAAATGCACCTGTAAATAAGCCCTATCATTGCCTCAAAGCACTGCGTTGGAGGCCTGCTTTCCTCCATCTGCTCAAAAAGAACTGCTGGCCGCTATGCCAGAGCTAATTTACCACCACTGCTTGTATTTATATTTATCAACGCTAACATGCCAGGCTTTTGGATCATAATAACTATGTGTCTAACTGTCACTCAGCATGTGTGATAGAGGTATCCAGCCATAGATTTTCATTTAATTGCATGCAAGAGAGCCTTCTGGACTGCTTTCTTGTGATAATTAGAAGTAGCTTTAAATTGCTTGCATTTATTGAGCACAGATGTATAAAGGTTGACCTTTTAGTGCTCAGTAAACAATGTTTTCAGCCATAATTTTATTTTTGTTAGCATCAGATTATTATTAGTTTAGTTTACCCAAGAGGAAAAACCCTATACCAAAATGTATTTTAAATGCATTTATTTCATATTATTTACTGACCTATCGCTTGAGACTTACTGATATAAACATTGTAATTAAACTTTATTTGAAGTACTTAATTGTACAATGAATATTTCTTAATATTAAGCCTCACATGTGTTTTAATATCACTATTAGTAAGGATAGTATGATCTCTGTATAATATCAGTCTTTAAATGCAAGATATTTAAAGTGTACCTAAAGTAGACTTGCAATAGTTCCACTTTACCACAATCAAATATACTTAAGTATATCTTTATTTGGACCTCAGCACTATCTCTGGATAACTAAAGTACATTAAGTACAAAATGAGATGTTCCAATTTAGCAGACTTATTTAGTATACTAAAAGTAAAATTGCAGGGTATTTATATTAAGTACATAAATATGTAAATGTATTTGTAGTATACTTAGCATAAAATAAATATGAAAAAATAATAAAACAATATTTAGTTTAGTTATTCATTTATAAAGCACATTTAAAAACAACAGATGTTGAAGCAAAGTGCTACAACAAATGTTAAACAAACTTATTTAGACATGTGAAAATACAAAAAAAAAACAAAGGGACAGATGAAAATTGTACACCTGTACAATTCTTGTACAAACAAAATTATTATTATTATTATTATTATTATTATTATTAAGAAGAAAAGAAAAAGAAGAATTTAATGAAGCATGTAATGAGAATTTTTGAAAAATGCAATGAAACATTTTGGTCTCGTTTTCAGGTGAAAAAAATAAAAATTACCATCAAGGTAACTGTGCCCACAAAGAAATATCAATGCCACTGAGTTTTCATGAATTGGATGCTCTATTCTATTCTATTCTATTCTATTCTATTCTATTCTATTCTATTCTATTCTATTCTATTCTATTCTATTCTATAAAATATAAATATAAGAAAATATATATTCTTTGCACAATTGTACCTTAACTTGTTTATTTAATTTTATCATCATTTCAGTATTTTGTATTATTTACTATTTAAATATATACATTTATGTTCCTATTTTTTGTAAAACTTGTTTGAAAAATATATTCTCTGGAGACAATTTTCAGTAAACTATGCAATTCTGCTTTTAAATTAAATTGATCTTGTTTTAAGGATGATTCGATATTTTTACTAGGATGAAACTACTGAAATAGTTTTTTCCAGTTTTTCCTGCTGAGATCCCTTTTGAAACTTTAGAAGAGACATGTAAAAATTAATAGGGCCTTTTTCTCGGGGGGGAAAACCTAAAAAGCAGAACACTTAATTTAGTTATCTCTTTATTTAACGTCACATTTTCATAACTGTCTAGAAGAAACAATTGAGACATCAAAGCAAGAATGTGGGTTTTTCTTTAGGGGTTATTCTTAGTCTATGCAGTCTCGTATCTGTTGGGTGGGAAGTCACAAGGTGAAGTAATACCACTTTCTTTTACTCTCTCCTGTTGGAGCAGATTGAGTCATCTGATTCTCCCAATCTCTGCAGGCTACAGTGCCTGTGGCAGGCCCTATTCTCTATGGCACGGCATCAGATATACTATCTGCTTATTAGAGCCAGAGCGCCTCTGAATCTGCTGTGTGTGTGTGTGTGTGTGTGTGTGTGTGTGTGTGTATACACGTGTTATACCAGTAAGTCTCTTTTTTCAGAGCTGGCACTTGAATGTACAGTGTGACATTGTCTAGTTGAGGCTGACAGATAACACAATGTCTCTCTCCCTCTCTCACTTTCATCATTTTTGTTCCAGACAGACAGCCATTTCCAGGCTGTCTACAGTTGTCTTTCTCTCATTCCCCTCTTCTCTTTTTAATTGAAGGCAGTGCTGTCTGGAGTGTCAGACAATGTGTGGAGCTCCCAACGGCAGCGGGAAAAGCCAGGGATGTCCATGGCATCTGCCGCCTGACAGTCGGCCCACAGTGGAAATTCTTTATCCCTGCTCCGCCATGTGAGTGTTTTAAGTCTAAGTGGAGTGGCAGTGAGAGGTTTGTAATCTGTGAGATAAGACACATTGTTGTGCTATCTTCAAAGATTAAAACAACCGTGAGTGTGTCAAACGAACATCAAACTCTATTAAAATCGATTGGAAGTCAAGTTCCCCTATATGCACTTGATATTAGGAGCACTATTAATGTGGTCTGCAAATTTGCTGCCTATGAAGAGCGAAGGCCCAGACAGAGACTGCCTGAACTGGAAATTCCATAGATTTACGCAGATTTGAAACGTTTCACATTCAAATTTTGTGCTCTTCTCCTTCCCCTTGTGTTTTTTTTAAATATTCCGCTAATATGATAATGCTTTCAGCAACCAGAGCGTAATTATTCTCAGTTCCGTTTAACTGATTGCACCATGTTTAATCCGCATAAATCCACAGATTTTCCTCCAAAGTCAACATAGAACATACGAGAAAAGTTCTGCTTATGAGATTTTGTGAGGTTAGAATGATGTCTTAGAAGGCATCTGCCTATGGAGACAGCAAGACAGCTCACTAGGTTTTGGAACAGAGCTTGTGTACTCTCGTGTTGGCTGGCGAGCAGAAATATGCTGTAATACTGACAGGTCAGTTAAGTGATCAGTAATTTTCTCTTTTTCTCTCCAGAACGGGAAGAGGAAGCAGCCAAATGCACTAGGGTCCAAGTTTAATTGACTGTGTACTGGAGTTCATTGAAGTTGCTATGGCATATGGAGACACATTTTTCAGTTTTCTTTTACTCACGCATATAGTCTCGTCTCCGCCACTGTGGGGATGTGTGTACATGTCGAGGTAGCCTAGTTCTTTTGTGCGTCTCTGAATCTGAGCTCCCTTCAATGTGTTGTAAAGCCACCAGACTGCTCCTTTTCAGGCTGTCCCCACGGCAGCCATAGCTGGGGTGCAATGCTGGCATCAGGAACACTAACTGAGCTCCTCAACAGCTGAATGGCATCACTGCCCTTCACTTTGCCAAAAAAAAAGGGGGGGGGGTAGTGTGTTGCTTGGTAACAGTTCCAGGATATTCAGATGAGGTCTGATATGGCAGTCGGCTGAGGATTGAAGAGCGGAGAAGGGTGTAGAGCTATTTATTCATTTAACCGGCAGCTGCTAACCTTGGATAATTATATGGAATTTGAAATGAGCGGCATTTTCGCATAATCCTTAAGATCCCTCACCAATCTAACCATGAACTTTGTCACACCGTCGCTGGGTTTTATTGTCATTCTGAATAAACTGTTAACCTCTTTTGTCTTGTTCCTGAGAGCTCGTACCCTACCTCGTATATCAACGTATAACTGTCGCCAAAACTAGTTACAGCATTCTAATGAAAATGTGGAGTCATGAATCAGGGCTTAGTCATGGCTGAGCAAATATCAGGTTGGTTAGAATAAAATTTGTCTGATAAACTGAATTTGCCCACATGAATAAATAGTTGAGTTCCAGATATAATGGCTCAAGAGCAGTGCTTCAGTAGTTCACACAAAAATAAAAGTCATAAATGTCATCATTTACTAACTGTCACGGAGCCATCTACGTCATCACTCCCGCCCACTGCACCCGATCATTACACCAGATCACAGTCTCCTGATTTCTAATCACCAGCACCTGCACGTCACCTGCATGTGAGTTCCACACTTCTACAGTTCACTTTCTCGGGTATATCATTGACCAACGAGGCATCCAGATGGACCAGAGGAAGGTGGACACAATCTGGACCTGGCCTCAACCAACTACCATCAAAGAACTACAGAGATTCCTTGGATTCGCAAATTTCTACCGCAGATTCATCCATAACTACAGTCTTCTCAGCTCTCCTCTGACTTCACTCCTCAAGACCCGGCCCAAGTCTCTGTCCTGGAATCCAGAAGCCACCACCACCTTTACCACTCTCAAGGACGCCTTTGTCTCCGCTCCCATCCTCACCCACCCAGATCAAGAATTGCCATTCACTGTGGAGGTGGACGCTTCCTCCACAGGGGTGGGAGCGGTGCTCTCACAGCGGCAGGGGAACCCTCCTTTACTCCATCCATGTGCCTTCTACTCTAAAAAGCTGTCCCTGGCGGAGCAGAACTATGACATTGGCAACAGAGAGCTCCTCGCCATCAAGCTTGCATTGGAGGAGTGGAGACATTGGCTGGAGGGAGCAAAACACAAGTTTGAAGTCATCACTGATCATCGAAATCTAGAATATCTTAGAGAAGCTCGTCGTCTCAATCCACGCCAAGCCAGATGGTCCCTCTTCTTCAGGTTCGACTTCCTAGTCAACCTGATACAGAACCTACCAATCCTGAGACCATCCTTCCTCCAGCCATGATCGTCAGTCCCATCCTCTGGTCTTTAGATGAAGACATTCAAATTGCTACTCAAGCAGAACCTGCTCCGCCGGGAGGTCCAGAAGGGTGCCTCTTCGTACCTACATCTTGCCGTCTGCCCCTTCTGGACTCAGCTCACACCTCTCCGGGCTCTGGACAACCAGGTAGCCAGCAAACCCTCTCGTTCCTCAGTCAACGCTACTGGTGGCCCTCTATGCCCGATATCTCAAGGGTTGCTCAGTCTGTGCCATCACCAACACTCCCTGTCGACTGCCCGCTGGCAAACAGGTTCCATTACCCATCCCTCATCGCCCGTAGTCCCATCTGGGAATTGATTTTATGACTGACCTTCCACCCTCAGAGTCCAATACCTGCATCTTTGTCATTGTGACAGATTCTCCAAAGCCTGCAAGCTAATCCCTCTCAGAGGATTACCCACAGCCTTCGAAGCAGCCGAAGCACTCTTCCAGAACGTCTTCCGTCATTTCGGTATCCCTGAGGATATAGTATCCGACCGAGGTCCTCAGTTTATCTCCCGTGTCTGGAAAGCTTTTTTTAAGCTCCTTGGAGTCTCCATCAGTCTATCCTCTGGTTATCATCCTCAGACCAACGGCCAGACTGAGCGCAAGATCCAAGAGATCGGGAGATACTTGAGGTCATACTGCCACCAGAACCATAACAGCTGGAACCGGTTCCTTCCCTGGGTGGAATCTGCCCAGAATTCTCTCCGCCAGTCAACCACCAGATTCACGCCATTTCAATGCATCCTAGGATATCAGCCTCCCCTGTTTCCCTGGTCCGGTGAACCATCAGAGGTTCCAGCTGTTAATCACTGGTTCAAGCAGAGCAAGAGGGTGTGGGACTCAGCTCACGTCCATCTACAACAGGCAGTGTGAAGACACACCACACAAGCCAACACCAGAAGATCAGAGACACCCCAATACCAACCAGGACAAAAAGTATGGTTGTCCACCCGAGATATCCGTCTTCGCCTGCCCTGTCGTAAGCTGAGTCCCTGCTACATAGGTCCATTTACCATCCAGAGGCAGCTCAACGACGTCACCTACCGGCTCAGCCTACCTGCACAGTACCGTATTTCTCCATCCTTTCACGTTTCACTGTTAAAACCCTTTTCTGAACCCTTGTCTCCTCCCCACACAGAACCCGGTGAACCTGACGTACCTCCTCCTCCTGAAGTCGCGGAAGAAGAACTCATCCACAGAGTCCAATCCATCATCAATTTGCGACTGCGGGGCAATCGACTGGAGTACCTAGTCGACTGGGAGGGGTACGGCCCAGAAGAGCGTTCCTGGGTAGCCCGTGATGACATACTTGATCCCTCCTTATTAACCAAGTTTCCTCAAGATCATCCCACTCGTCCTGCGCCCAGAGGTCGTGGTCGTCCCTGTCGTAGCATTTTCCGGTCGTCTGGAGCCGACTGTGGAAGAGGGGGTACTGTCACGGAGCCATCTACGTCATCACTCCCACCCACTGCACCCGATCATTAGACCAGATCACAGTCACCTGATTTCTAATCACCGGCACCTGCACGTCATGATTGCACTCACTACTTTAGTCACAGTCTCCCGCACCTCAGTGTCTGGTCTCGTCTCTCGACGCTACAGACTCACCTTACCTGAAGACCAACCTGAAGATAATTACCTGTTGTCCCGTGGTTTCCTCCGTCCATCATCCTGTGTTCCTTCGTCATCGTGTTCATCAGTATTCTACAAAGACATTGTTTCACAGTCAGCTAAGTGTTCACCATATCTGCTTTATTATCATCGCACTCAAGTTATCCTGCATCGCTCACTCTGCACTTCAATAAACTTGTTATTTGTTTACATCTGCCTTGTCTGCCTTTCTATGGATGTGACACTAACCTTCATGTCAAAGATGTTTGGTACGAATGTTGGTAACCAAACAGTATTGGTGACCATTGGCTTTCATTGTATGGAGGGAAAAAAAAATACCATATTATCTTCTTTTGAGTGCCACTTAAAGCCATAAAGTTAGGAGCAAAAACTAATCAATACTTAATCAACTTTATATATATATATATATATATATATATATATATATATATATATATATATATATATATATATATATAATCACACAAACTTTACCTAAGCTCAAAAAGAGGTTTGTTTTTGTTCATAACTATTTAACAGTAACTTAAAGGGATAGTTCACCCAACATTGAAAAAGTAATCATTTAATCACTCTCATTTCTTTCCAAACCTGATGGCATTTCTATCTTCTGCAGAACACAAAAGAATATATTTTGAAGAATATTTTAACTGTTTTTGTCCACACAAGAAAGTAAGTCGTGCAAGTTTTGAGCAACATGAGTAAAATATTAAATAATATATTTTTTTAGGTGAATTGTGCCTGTAGCGCCCCCTATGCTCTGAGTGTAACCCAAGCGATGCTCCGGATTCTTAAAATGTGTCTCTCGACTTGCAACTATGCAATGATGTTATTCTTTCCCTTTCTAGTCTAGGAATATGTCTCTACTAATTGACTTCAAGCTACACAGTATATCTCAAACAATAATATTTATTTACACACAATAAAGGAAATATTAAATAAATGAAAACACTTGTATTGACTATTAAATGATCAATAAACTTCAAATGTAAATCAACACTTGTCTCTTATTTCTTGTTTTACCCCTTTCAGACAGTAACTAAACACTCAATTCACTTTCACTTTCACTTTAAATGAATTAAATCACTCTAGTAATCCAATAAAATGAAAAAGTTCAAATACCAGAATAACCTTTTCAGATACCTCACATAAATGAGCAATAACACTTCTTAATACTCAGATTTGGTCTTTTTGGAAAAATTAAATGTGAAACAAAAGGTACCCTTTTAAGTGATCACTTGTATGCGCACGCGCACACACACACAGAATGCAAAAGTCACCACCCAACCCCTCGTTGCAGGCCTGTACCGTTGCTAGAGTTCGCTGTGGCCAAGAAGCAACAAATGGCCTCTTCACTCCATCGAGCAAAAGAAAATAAACAAGATCACCTGAAATCCTCAGTCAGCGAACCCTCACGATCAGCAGCTCTTCATCCTCCGCGAGCACATACGAACACACTGGCTCTTACATGACTCATCAGCTCACCATCTTCTTCTTAGACAGCAGCATTCGGAATCCAGATTTCACCCGATCTAGAACGCTCTGGTCAGATGGTGCGTTCAAGTCATCTCGTATAGATCGTATTTACGAGTTGAACGCACATGAACGCCACCACAATGTCGTAAATACCAGTGGGGAGCTCGGGATTTTCTTTAAGCCCCGATCTGTACGAGTTGGGGGCGTGTCAGTGATTAACATGGCGGAATACACAATATGTAAAGGTATTTAGCTGTGATATTGTCAGGCTTTTCTATTTACAGAGCAGTTAGCTAATCACCAAGACAGAATATGATAGTAGGCATATTATAACAATGCAACATATAACGATGAGCTGGCAGTGGCTTCATAAATTAATTAAAAACATAAGAATACAAAGTACACCTGATGCACATTTCTTTGTTCTTCATTTTCTAGAACAAGATTTTAAGAATCTTACTGTATTTTTGTGTAATTAATTAAGAGAAAGTACTCCGCCATCTTGCTCCGACGAAAGTGACTTGAACGCACATGCCGTTATAAGCACGACTTCCCACCTCGTACGTACGAACTTCCCAGGAGGACTTGAACGCACCAAGAGTCCAGCGAATCGGTGTCCTCTTCACACGGATACAATAATCAACGTGCAGTCTAAATATCCTTCTACTAAGTATACTGCACGAACTCCTGCATGGAGTAACTCATAAAACTTTCACAAACGTTTCTCGTTTTGAAAGTCAAAAATGAATAAATGCACGAACTAAACACTTATACAGCACTTAGATTACATCTTTCACTTCAGCCCTCAGAACATATTCTTCCAACTTCAGTCTCTCACCCTTCTCGAATCCCCTCCCTGTCCGTCACTACCCCGCTCCCATCCAATCAGAATCACCCTCTGTTTAAGAAGGCGGGATAAACATCAAGCAACAGCCAATGAGAATAAAACAATACAAGATTGCTAGGCAAAAGCACATTTTGGCCAAGTGCATTACAGACTAACTTTAATCTCCCTCATTATTCTTAAAGCAACACATCCCAGTTTTATTCTTCTTCATGAGAAACCCTTTATATCACTTATAAATCCTATAAAGTAACTGTCTGAATGACTACTCTTATTATGTAATCAATAATAGTTCCCTTCTTACTCAGAATTAACTATTTCTGTAATATTCTCAGAAATAAAATAGTACTAACCCTATGTGAAATATTATTAACCTCACCTGGGTTACAGTGCCTTTAACTGGGATACTGGAGTTTCAAATTAGCTTCCCCAACTCTGCTGAATTGAAGCGATGTGCAACAGCAAGCCTAGAAGTTTGTGATCCCTGTAGATGCAGAGATCTGCTGTGTCAGTACAGTAATGTCCAGTAATGATCAGGCTAACAGCAAAGTGCTCCCCTTTCCCTCATCAGCAGTGTGATTTAATTCATTTTGGCAGGTCTAATGAGCTCCACACCCAAAAGAGCAACAACGCTGATGAGACACAAAGCACCTAATGACTTCTGACCCCGCCTCTGCTATAGGATTTATGTATACCTGACTCATAATTTTTGCGCTTATCCTCTTTTATTCAGGAAGGACTTGTGGTTTATATTGTTTTAAAGCATTTGAGGTATTTTTTCCTCTCCTACCCAATGAGGACTGTTTGGTTGCAAGTAGTCTCATGTAGCCAAACCAGGGGTCAGTAATAGGCGCTGTGACACACAAAAGGGTAGCATTAGCATGTGAGCGATAAGAGTGGGAGACTGAAATAAAAATATTTGTTTAATATATATTTAATACCTTATTTTAAAATGTAGTTTAACATTTTATTCTGTTCTTATTTTTTTATATTTCAGATGCAGATGTATATACATAAATGGATAGATATATTAGATAGGATAATATGGGTAGAGTGGATGGATGGATGGATGGATGGATGGATGGATAGATAGATAGATAGATAGATAGATAGATAGATAGATAGATAGATAGATAGATAGATAGATAGATAGATAGATAGATAGATAAGATAGATAGATAGATAGATAGATAGATAGATAGATAGATTTATAGATAGATAGATAGATAGATAGATAGATAGATAGATAGATAGATAGATAGATAGATAGATAGATAGATAGATAGATAGATAGATAGATAGATAGATAGATAGATAGATAGATAGATAGATAGATAGATAGATAGATAGATAGATGGAAATATGTATAGAGTAGATGGAAATATAGATAGGGTAGATGGATGTATGGATGGTGGAGAGATAGATAGAAAGATACTATGGATGAATGGATGGATTTTGATTTATTTTCCAAATAGTAATAAATCAAGATATTCAACCCATCCTACATGCATATGATCCTTAACATTCCACACACCAAACACAAGTGACACTCCAAATCACATCATTAAGAGAAGAAGCACACTCTAAGTTCCCACCACTTGACAACTAGCTCATATATAACAACAAACAAGGCAACACCAGTGCGAATAATGCTGAAAACAGTAAAAATAGGCAACAGTGAGACAGCAATTTGCATGATTTATTCATGCTGTGGTGTATGCTGTGTGGGATGGAAAAGGAGGGTGATGTGGCACAGTAATTAACAAGAAAAATTAAGCAATTGCTATTTGTGTCAACAAGGTTGCCGACTCCTGCTTTTGACTATCAACATAAAGTCTATTCCACCTTGCAGCTTAAAGGTGCCAAGAACCGCCCCCATACTGCAGACAGGAAGAGTCTGACTAACTGATGCATACAGAGTCTTACCACTGATAAGTTTTTGTGTTTGTTGGTCCTCTCTGGTTTACTGCTGTATGCAACTGGAAATTGGCATACAGTCTTTTCAATGGGTGGTATTGTTGTATACCTTGGTGTCAATCATTTAGCTGGATGGATACTATGGATGGATACTATGGATGGATAGATGGATGGATACTATAGATGGATAAATGGAGGCGGATGGATGGATACTATAGATGGATAGATGGAGGCAGGTTGATGGACGAATGCATAGATGTATGTATACTATAGATGGATAAATGGAGTCGGATAGATGGATGGATACTATAGATGGATCAATGGAGGCAGATTGATTGATGGATAAAAGGATAGAAAGTTGTAAAGATGGACAAAAACCTTAGCCTGGATGCCACCCGAACTTAGCCCCACCCACAACATTTTTACCTCGGGAAGTTCGGTCTGGACTTGATCCGTTATGGAGCTATTATGCCCGAACAAAAGCTGTTCGGACCAATCAAATTGTCAGGGCGGGCTTTATACGATGATGGACAGATGATCAACAGTAACGTAATCATCCACGTCACCAACGAGCGCTTGGGTTGAATTTGTTTACAACAAAGATGACTGCCGCTGGAGAATTGAGATTTCACACTTACAAATAAGTCAGATAGAATAAATGCATATTTGGCGTACTGCCCGGGGAGAGGGCTCCGGGATCGGTGTTCGGCCCGAACCCAAAGTACTCCGCCCCTATTCCTGACTGGAAGAACAAGCCAAGAGTGAGTGGAGGGATGCTGAAAACTGTCAAGGAATGTTAGGTGAGTTGACAGAGTGAATAAATATATGCTTCCTCTCAAGCTGATAGGGTAGACATGGTAATTGTTTGATGACAAGTTGATTGGATTGATTATTTGAACGTGCTCCTCCCGAACTTAGTTGATGAAACATCAGGAAAGATGAATGAAGAACATACGTCACTTACTCCGTTGCTCTGATTGGTTGTAGGTCTATACAATTGAGTGCAGAGGCATTTTCCTTTCTGGTTCGGTTGAAACACACCCCATAATCACAGCCCAATGGAGCAGTATCAGACTCACATTCTGACTAGAATCTGAGTATGACGACGTCAGGCTACAAAAACCTGTGCAACTCTTGAAAATTGCAGAAATCCAGCCAGTCAGAATGGAGCTTTCCATTTTGAGAAAGATTCTGCCATTTTTATGTGGAATATGCATCAAATGGTTTGTGGACATGACGTCGGCGTGAAAGAAAAAAAAACTTTTTTTTTTTTTAATTTGGACATAAAATAAACAATCTTATCCAAATCAGGGACCATTCTGGTGATTCGCCAACAGTTTTTTTTTTAGCATTCCCATTTTTTGTGTAATAAATCACACAAACACATACACCCCAAAAGTCCCTCAGAGTTCACAGTAATCCTCCACTTGAGAGCCCAGTGTTTCAGCTTGACTGAGTCCACCTCTACACACACACATACACACACACATACACATAACCAGACTCATCCAGTGAAGCACTAATCCATCCGGAAGTTTCCTGGCTGAGGTAGCCTGTACACGCGTCTCTTTATTTTCCAATTTACACGCTTCTCAGTTTATGTTTGCGCTACTGAGGAAGCAGCTACATCTGACAGATGGTGGTGCATAATTTATCTGCCCCCCTCCCAAACCCCATCCCCCATGGGGATCTGACATATAAGAACTGTGGATGGTCTTAATATTTTACTGAGCTCTGTCGCCCCTAGCGACTGATGTATTTTTCATCGGGCACTGGGCGGACGGACCTTGGGAGCATTCAGGCCGACGTGGCCTCGGGCAGGACCAAGAGCCTCAGAGGACCGAATGAGAGAGAGTAAGATATCTAGATGTGCCTTGAGGGGGTAAAACAAGTACAAAGATAACATAGAACAGTGATAAATCTGTGTAAAAAGGGTGGATAGAATGAAAAAATGAAAGATGAAAGTAAATGTGGAGGAAAAGTGTGTTGGGGGTGCCCTTTAAATAATTAAGGCCGTCTACAGCAAAGCAAAGGGGCATTGATGTGTTTCCCTTCATCCAGACGAGAGAGAGATTTGCTTTTTCTCTGTGTTCAGACTCTAGGTGTCGTCGTCAGTCCAGACATCAGTCACTGCAACACACACAAACACACTCAATGCATACATATGAGCTTAGGATACATTATACATGTCAATGCATTGATGTTTAGCCTACACTTGACTAATGATTAATGATGACATATAATAATTAATGAAACTTGTAAATCAGACATGAAAAATGTCCAGCTAAAATGTGTATGTGCTGCATGAGCTAAATACATATGCAAGCATTGATAAGGGATTTGCTCTTATTCCTGAATAAGTAATTTATTTTGTTTATTTTTTATTCATTAAGAAAGCAAGGATGCATTCAATTGATCAAAAATGACCTTAAAGACATTTATAATGTTTCAAAAGATTTCTATCTCAAATAAATCCTGTTTTTAAAAACTTCCTTCAATGAGTCCTGAAAAAAAAAAAAAAAAAAAAAACACTTCCGCACTTTGTTTAGCAGCACAATCATTTTCAACTTAATAATAACCTAATAAGCACAACCTAATAATAAGAGCGGTTTCGTGAGTACCAAATCAGCATATAAGAATCATTTCTTAAAGTCGCAATGTAACGGAAATAGTTAACGGGTCTTTTCTTCAGGATTGTGATGTACTATACAGTACATATCGAAAAGAAAAGAAAATGGATTGGATGGAGGCAGATATGAATGTGAGCTTGCACTGTAAGAAAGGGGCGGAGTTTATGTGGACAAAATGATTGGAGAAACCCAGCATACATCACCAGACTTCACTTGATTTAGTTTTGACATTTTGATTAAATATTACAAGGTCAAAATAATAATGATAATACTAATAATAATAATAAACTAAGTTATATTAAAATAGAAAAATGCTGTTTTATATAAACAGTACTGGTTAAAAGTTTGGAAACTATTTTTAATGTTTTTAAAAGAAGTCTCTTATGCTCATCAAGCCTGCATTTATTTGATCAAAAATACAGAAAATATTATTACTAATATATAATATTATTATTAAAGATTTCTAATTTAGATAAATGCTGTTCTTTTTTTTTTTTTTATTCATCCAAGAATCCTAAAAAAGGTATCACAGGTTATAAAAAAAAATATTAAGCAGCACAACTGTTTCCAACATTGATAATAAATCAGCATATCAGAATGATTTGTGAAGGATCATGTGACACTGAAGACTGGAGGAATGGCTGATGAAAATTCAGCTTTGCATCACAGAAATAAATTATATTTTTAAGCATAATAAAAGAAGAAAACTATTATTTTATATTACAATAATATTTCATAATATTACAGTTTTTTTCTGTATTTTTGATCAAATAAATGCAGCCTTGATGAGCATAACAGACTTATAAAAACATATATTTCAAATTGTGTCGTTTATTTTATTTGACTGACATGAAGAAAAAAATGGGGCTAAAAAAAATCCCACAGACCTAGTGAACATCGAGGGACCATTAAAATATAGTTTTAAAAGCCCCCATTTCCCAATCTGTAACTTTTCAGCATGTTTCCACCTAAAAAAAAAAACCCAGACAGTTCTGTGCTGGAAAACTGGCACAGCACTGGCCCCAAAAACCTACTGGTCTGCAAGCAAGAACCAATTATGTCAGGGCACAAAGGGCGGGATAATTTTTCATCACTTGGAAAAGTTTTCAGAAGAACAAGATCTCAGTTTGGCATGCCATCACACTGCAATCTACGGTGCAGTGAGGATAAATTTGGGGATATGCAACCTCCTAGAAAAGCTCTAGCAATCCACAACACACTAACAACCACATAATAACCAACTAAAAACACTTAGAGCACCTTGTAGCAAGGAATCAAATGCACACACATTTTCTTTAAGATTTTTTTTAGGACAGGCGAAACTGATGATTGTATATTTCACAGAGGTCTGCACAGTCTTGCCCAGTTTACTGCACTGAGACAGTGTAGCAGCCTTGACAAATGAGAGGGATCGAGTTAACGCCATCAAAATAAAGATTACCGCCTTATTCAGTAAACATTTATTTCCCCCTTCAAAATTACTACTCTTCGCTAGGCATACTGCGTGCATGTGTGCGTGTGTGCTTTAGGAGGATTAAGCCAAGATTCAATTAACTCCACTGTGAAATCCAGCACCGGGGGAAATCAGTGTGTCTGAATAAACTCATCGTGTCAAATGTCTCCATATAACTGTGGGTAAACACACGCACACACACTTTTACTACAGAACTGTAGGTGTCATTGCCGAGAGAACTAAGATCACATCTCTCATTATGTGGTAATTTGAGTGTATGCGACAGTAGAGGATAGGGAACATTTACACTTTTTAATGAATTTCTAACAAACAAAACTTTTCCTGCTCAGACATGTCTGGGTTGCAGCATTTGGTCCACCTGTTGCATCATTGCACATGCGAATTTGTATTGTTAATTTAAGAATTGCTTTTCCATTCCTCATTAACCTCACTATATGATAATGCTAATCCTGCAATTCCTGTCTGACATAGGAAGATTACATTCCGAAAAATTAAGCTACTGTTAATGAACCTCAATCTTGATAAGAGCATTCTTCAAACTTTTTCATAACTGTTTGGTTACCAGCATTCTTCAAAATATTTTCTTTCGAGTTCCATAGAAGAAAGAAAGTAATATAAGAGACATGAGTGTGAGTAAATAATGACTGATTTTTTATTTTTTTATTGCTAAAATTATTTTTAGGTACTGTACAGTAGATATATAGCCTACTTTCAGAGCCGGACAGTAACGGAGTACATTTACTTGAGTACAGTACTTAAGTACAATTTTGAGGGATCTGTACTTTACTCGAGTATCATTTTTGGGGAGTACTCATGACTTTACTCAAGTACATTTGAGAAGCAAATATTGTACTCTTTACTCCACTATATTTCTATCCATAGCTGTGAGTACCCGTTACTTCTTCTTCTAAAAAAAAAAAAAAAAAAAAAAAAAAAAAAAATCTTGGAAACCCTCAATTTGTTGTTTCCCTCTCAAACATGATTGGATTGTGCAGGCGCCACTGATTGGGACAACCTATCAGCAATCACCTTCAGCTTTCCTCCGAAGTCAACTCCATGGTCAGATTTAGATAAGAGACGAAACCATGGACGAAACAATGGATGAAGACTCAGCAGGTCCATCCCGGGAATGTGCCAACCCGTGGCCCCACCTCGCCAGACTATTTCAATTTTCTGAACAAGTTAATGATAGTTTTCGCTTCAAGTGTTTGCTGTGTTTACCAAAACAGAACTTCATCACCGCCTACAAAAATGTATAAAATGTCAAGGTACATACATTGAAATAAACTAAGCTAGATTCTAGCTACAGAAAAGTGCACTAAATGATTAACATTTTTCATAACTCCATGTAGGACATAAATGTAAGCACTGTGGCAGTAGTAATGCAATATTTAGAAAATGTACTTTTGTACTCTTGATACTCAAGTACTTTTAAAAACAAGTACTTCAGTACTTTTACTTAAGTAGACATCTGACTGTAGTACTTGTACTTGAGTCAAATTTAGCAAGGGGTATCTGTACTTTTACTCAAGTAATGAAGCTGTGTAATCTGTCCGCCTCTGCCTACTAATATTACCATATTACGAGACACCGCAGTCAACAGTTTTGTGATAGGTGTGTTCGAATTGAAACAATGCTGCACAGACCGATCGATGTATGAAATCAAAGTACAGCGAGAGCCATATGAATAGGTCAAACAGCTTTGCAAAAGCTCAGAATCGGTTTAAGAATCGGGATTCGGTCTAAATCGTTTGCACAGTTCACATGTGCACTGAATCATTTGGAGCCATTTCTCAGTCAGTAAAAGAACAACTCGATTTTCTTAATAGTAGTTCATAAGGTGGATGTGTCTGCAGTAGGCCTACTTTATTAAACAGCGCAGGACAAAGTGGAGATTTACCGACAATAGTATTTCAACACCTGCGCATGGAGCTTGTGAAGACCTCTTCATTGTAGGTAAATTTCCTATAAAAAATTAACAAAACATGAAAAGTATGGCATTACTATATGTTTTGACATGTACATGAATACTGAAATAATTCAATATACTATGGTATTGACAGCTGTCACAAAAGCTATACTGGTTACCTCAACAAATGTGTTTGATAATGTCAATATGGGTCTATGGCTTCTAATTTCTTTTTTTCTTTTCTTTTTTTCTGTGTAGGCTATCTGTTACAGAGGCCTTACTGTATTTGGTTTAGGGAGAATGGCAATGGTTTATATTTATGAATAGAGGTCAGATATTGCTTGGGGAGTTATTATATAATATATTATAGGCCTAATAAAAAAAGTGTCTTGCATACAAATGGGGTAGTGGTAATGTGAAATTTATGGAGCAGGGCTGTTAACATAAAGGTTGCAAGGTGAAATGCGTACGAGGAAACTCATGAAATGAGGTTAGAGAGATGTCACCACTGCTTAACCCAGATTTCTCCAGAGGGACTGTGACAGATGTATATTGGGATGTGCTAAAAAAATTAAATAGTTTAGACCATCATGTTTTAGTATTATTATTATAAATCATAATAATATAATTTATTGTGTCTCAATTTTGTTTAATATAGAACTTAAGCTGACATGAGCAGCAATTAGCTTGATAATACATGTGATCTTATGAAAGCAAGAAAATCTGACCATTTGTACATTGTTAGTGTGCGGATTTTGCTTGCATTTGATTAGTGACCTAGAAAATGATTTCTTCTTCATTTTATTAAACTTAATTTTTTTGTAAAACATTGTTTTATTTCAGGTGTAAATTAAGGAAATCCCAGTTATTCAATGTGATTTCTGAGTTTTGAACTCCTACGTATACTGACCATCCAACCCAACAGCAGATCAGCATGTCTTGCTGGGAATCAGCATGCAAAACACAAATGCGGGTGACCGGCACTGATGACCTTTTCAGTAGGCAAGCAACCACATACCTCTATAATACGCCTGATTTGGTTTCAGTTAATACTTTCAAATAAATGAATAAATTGCAATTGGTTTCTCTCGCCGCAGTGATATTCGGTACAGTATATGTTAAACAGCATTATCAGTTCAGTGTACCCATGCCATAGTGCCCAACGTTCATAGGAGACCAGAACATTTTGATATTCAACTCTCAGCTCTGATGTACAGGCCTGAAATGACTTTCTAATCACCGTGACCATGAGTGGTCATTAGGTCATTTACAACATAACATGGAATTATTGTTCATAGGCAACATAGGTTAATTAGAAGGGCTCTCTATTGTGTGTGTGTGTGTGTGTGTGTGTGTGTGTGTGTGTGTGTGTGTGTGTGTGTGTGTGTGTGTGTGTGTGTGTGTGTGTGTGTGTGTGTGTGTGTGTGTGTGTGTGACCCACAGGATGTTGAATTGAAATGAAATCACAGTAACACAACAGAGGAATTTAGTCATACACAAGATAAGTTACTTTGTGACTAATTTACATACAGTAAATGTGTATATGAATTTATATAGTCCAAACGAATTCAGTTTACTGGAGTTATATGACTTGCAGTGAATTTCATTGTTTCATTCTGTTTACTGCCTCAAATTCAGATTCAAGTTTTTGCTCCGTTTTGCTACATAGATTTGAATTCAGAAGTTACAACCCTGGTGTGAGTGTGAGTGTGGTTTTCAAGAGGAAAAATAATAGCAATAAAGAGGCGAGAAATCCTGTCTAAAAATAAAGTGTCGGCCTGCTTTTTGAAACAAAGGCTTGGATGTGCAGTGATAATGTCCCTGAGATGTGAAATTACATCTGTTTGATTCGTTTTTACCTACATCTCTCTCTCTCATTCTCTCACTCCCCCTCTTCCACTCTCTCTATTGCTTTATTCTTGTGCTATTGCTTTTTAATAGGAAAAACACAAAGAAAATGCCCTCTAGATATGCATTTGATGTGGAACTTGAAAAGATCCTATTATAAGTAACACAGTTTTGTGATATTAGAACACTCCCATGAAAATCAATAGTTCCCTATTGTTTTTGTAAGTGCGTAGCCTACGCCTCGTTGTGTGCATGTCTGTGGCTGTTTGTGTGTTTACATCACGGGTGTAGCTAAAGACCCAGCAGTAGGAAAATCTCTATGTTTATTGCATTTTCGCTACTCTGTTCATTTATGGAAAACTGAGCAAACACTTTTATAGTGGAGCAAAACAGCACGCTTCATTTGTGTGGATGTTTGTTTCACACTGTGTAGTTTCCGTGACTCTCTGATTGATTGAGAAAAAAGCCAAGCAGATCTTTATGCGTGGTGAATGTGAAATACGGGTTTCGAGTAGTAGATTAATGGTGTTTATGTGATTTTTATTTGGACTATATAATTCAAAAGTTTTGGGCCAGTGGCCCTGTGACATTTTTTTTATGTTTTTGAAAGTTTCTTATGCACACCATTAATTTGATAAAAAATACAGTAAAAAACACTAATGTTGTAAAAAATATTATTACAATTTAATATAAAATGTAATTTATTTGCAAAGCTGAAGAACAACATTTATTTAAAATGGAAAAAAAAAAGTATTATTTAATTGTAATTGAATTGTGAATACAGTAGCGGCCAAAAAAAAAAGACATCTCCACCCTTTATTCAAATATTATTAAAAAAATTGTTCAAGATTTTGTAAGCATATTGCATATAGTTGTGATTGGAGTCAGTTGTTTTATTTGTGATAATGCAATGAAACATACCAAATTCTCTGGATAAGAGATAACCAACAATATATTAATAACTGATTATTTTGTAGTCAGTGTATGCTTTTTCCTTTGAACTTTTTTCATATTAAAATAAAACCTGTAGCTGCATTTTGCCAAATAATTTTGTCAGATAAATACCTTAACCAAGTTTAGTGTTCTTCCCAAGATATATAAAAATATTAAATATATTGCTTATATTTTAATGGTTTAATCGAACTTGTAGGGCCATTAAAAACAAATATCCCCTTAGGACATCACTTTTGGCCTCTACTTTATGTAGGATATGGACTGCAAGAATTTTAGTTGGATTGATTCGTGCACTATACAATAGTTTACTATAATCTCAGTATACTGCTTATGTGCCTTTTTGCCCTTGAGCAAGGTACTTTATCATGGGATGCTCAAGTGGGACTTTCCTTTCAGTTTAGAAAAAAGTTTAGAAACAAGGAATACATGCACATGATCTTGTGGATCTGTAACGATGACTGACTTGTTTGAGTAGTTGAATCCATATGTGGTGTTTTAAACACAGTAGCACAAACAAAGTATGGTTTAAGACAGGAAACGTGGTCAATAACTGTACACAGGGTTGATAACAGTATAGCAGCAGTCCAAACAGCAAACTAATCCAAATCCGTAATCCAAAAATAAAAAAAATGCTGGTTTGTTTTAACCCAATTTTGGGTCCAATATGGATGTGGGGTCCAAACGTTGTGTTAAAAATGTAATTTAAAAATTTAACCCAACAACTGGGTTTGTCTATATTTGACCCAAAGTTGGGTTGAAACAACCCAGCAGTTTTCAGAATGTGTGCAAATCTTTGCAGTATGTATTCCATAAATGGTCTTTTTGGACCGGGGCCGAAGCTTTGGCTTGTAAACATTACAGTATGACTAAAGTAATTAGAACAATGAAACAAAAAAAAAAAAAGCTTAACATTGTCAGTATATTGTCACTGTTGGGCAGAAACCTTGTATTTCCATATTTCGTCTTTTTTTCATAAATCATTACTATTTGTCACCCTGTGGATTTTGCAAATAACCAATGAAAATTATTAAAACGAGTTTGTGTCTAAACCTCATAACTCCAATGGATCCTCAAACTGTTTGTTAAACCTTATAACTTCACCCTGCCTCTATTGTAAATGAAGTGCTGCTCATATTTTGGACCGTCTCTGCTGTTTGTAATGCAAAGGTAAATAAAGAACTGTTGTTTGAATGAATACAGTGTTTTCTTTATTTAAGAAACTCTATATACAGTATAAAGGCAACTGTTTTATGTATCTGAGGAGCGGAGAAGTGTCTTAGTCTAGCGACTAGCGAGTCATAGCAACTGTTTTAAATAGCCTGTGCAAAGTACTTCATCTTTTATAACTAGAGATCTTATTTATTTGTAATTTTTTTCTATTTCTTGAATAGTATCGGTTTTGGACATACAAGGTTCCCGATTGACAGTGGCTATGTGGTTTATTTCCATATATTTTAACACAAGCATTTCATCGGCTTACAGTCCACAGCAATACATTTCAGTTGAGTTGCAATGCAATGTAAATTCACACTTGACACATTGTTGTCTTCTGTCTGCAATTGGGTTTATTTACATTTCCAAAATCTTACCATCTGTATTTTGCTCTGATGGTGAGAAAATCCCTTAGAGAAAAGAAAAAAAAATCACTGAAATTACTTGCACTTCATAGGCGTGAATGAATGCGTTTGTTTACTTATATATATATATATATATATATATATATATATATATATATATATATATACTGTATATATGTATATATATATATATATATATATATATATATATATATATATATATATATATATATATGCTATATATGCTGTGTGTGTAATTATATGAAATCTTCAAACTATCAGAGCCAAACATCAGATACTGAAAGCATAATTGTACTAAATGAATTTGTTAAATTGACAGCCCTAGTATGTAAAAACTTTATCTCACCAAAGTTCAGTAACCCTCAATAGGATAGCTAATTATTTTGGATTTCTCTTCTGCCAGTCCTCTTTTCATGCTGTACTGTACACAGCTGCACTGGAGAGGCCTGTCTACTGCATTGATTGTAAAGATTCTGTGTTAGATGTGTGTGTGTGTGAGAGAGAGAGAGAGAGAGAGAGAGAGAGAGAGAGAGAGAGAGAGAGAGAGAGAGAGAGAGAGAGAGAGAGAGAGAGAGAGAGAGAGAGAGAGAGAGAGAGAGAGAGAGAGAACAAGAGTGTGCAATATTATAAAAAGATCATGTGGATCCTCATGTGAATGTGTATGTTAAGGGTCAGGTGTAGTTCAACTCTCTGTACGCACTTCACGTTTGTTCTTTAGCTCTACTTCATCAATATGGAAGATCAAATCTAAAATCCTAATATCAAAGCTGTGCTGGCGCTGTACAAGATCAATAATAAGATCAGCCCTCCTGCCCCATTCTCACAGATATATAGTCAGCTTGTTTAGTCAAGGGGCAGAGATGTAAGATTGAGTGAGTTGACCTCTCAACCCTCACACACACTCACCACATATTCATTGTTTATATCAGAGGAGCACACAGTAAGCTTTATGTCATTTATTGGCTTATATGAGCGGTTTAGCTGTGAAAGGTGCACTGAAGATTGGATTAAACGTGTTGTACTGTAGATCAATGAAGCCAGCGTGCTTGGGATATAATACTATAAGAGTTGACTATGGTAACTTGCATGTTTTTTTTTTGTTTTTTTTTTTAAATACCTGCAGAAATAACTCTGCAGACAGTTAATTACCACATCACATATTTGGGCTTAGTTATGCTACTTTGAATAGAATGGGTTGGAGAAGGTGGGTTTGTGTGTGGATTTAAGGAACTTAAAGTCCTTTTCTACTTATTTAGGTTAAGCTTTATTTTCTGGCTAACTATTGAGCTATGAAAACTTTTTAAATGAATAAGGACTGTAAAAACACCTTTAAGTGGTCTTATTGTATTTGTCAAATACTGCCTTTGTTCAGGTCATGGAAAAGTTCCCCTTCATAAGCCTCTCTGCATGCACGTGTGTGCGAGTGTGTTCAAATATCCTTTGTGACACCACAGTGAATTGATCTGCCTCCAAAAGCATTTGGCAGATAAAGTTGTGTCTAATGTAGACTTCCCCACGAGAGACACCAAACGCTAGCGAAACTGATCCTGAATCAGACGCAGTTTGATCTCCAGAGGGCCCGAGAGCAGGTGGAGTGTTATGAAACTGATCTCAGTAGAGCGCTAGAGTTGTTTGTTTATAGACAGTGGCCTTGATGTTGGAACCTTTAATGACTGAATGGGTCACGGGGGTACAACATTGAATAAAAGGCAGAGACAGATGATGGATAGAGAGTTACAGCAAATGAGAAGAAATGAAGGGAGGAAGGGAAGAGAATATTAAAGTGGTGGAGAGAAAAAGTAACAAAGTTTGATATATTTATCATCGTTCAGGAATGAATGATCCTGGGAGAAGAGGAGGTGGAGTTTAGCATTCCACACTCCCCCCAACCCCCCCCCCCCCCTCCTCTCTCTCTCATTTTTTTGTGATAAACTAGGCTTTTAAAACAATATTGAAGGGTAAATGATAAAGATTCTCTCAATTTGAGTTCATAGTAGTTTAGATAAATGTATGTGTAAGGATATGAATGTATTAAAGTCCCCATGTAGTCAATAATTGTATCACCAAAATAGCATATTTAAATGTTTTTTTTTTTTGTGTGTGTGTGAAAAAAGTATTCATGCCTTAAAATAGCTTGAATGTAACTCTACACCCTTGCTTCATCTAGTATACGCTGATCTATGAATATGCAAATGAGCCCCGTCTCCACTCACTCATACTGGCTCATCTACAAGTCAATGAATCAGAATGCAATGCAATTTATGTATCGCTCTCTACAACTTCGAACACATAACGGTATCTAATACGATTAGCCTTTTGCTTGACTACGTTATCAAACAGCTAATAATGATTCACAAACAATGTTCCCATTCGCCATCTCAGATTCAGATCATCATAACATAGTAATAAGTATACATAATTCACCCACTATATTGCTAAATGTACACATTATATATATACAATATATATATATATATATATATATACAGGGATAACCTGGCTTCTCATGAGACTCCCCTGCTTCAGAGAATAGTTAAAGACATGCTAAAGGCCGCCCGCACGTTGACGTGATTGACGTCTTTTTTTCACTTGAGAAAATGCTCAAACCATGTGCAAATTCATAAGCCAACACAATTACTTTCTTAAAGCATATTAACAGCACCACATAGACATATAAACAACATTTAAAACTTGATTTTCATCACAGGGGGTCTTTAAATCAAAACAAGAGGAGGGGTTAGTGTTTTCTAATCACATTAGATCACAAAATCACAAATCACACACACACACAAAAAATCCCTAGTTAGAACCTAATGCACTTCAAAGAGTTAACACAACCTTAAATACCTTTCTAAATGGTTAGCATGTTCTTATTACCCACTAGAAATATGCGGTGTCTGGTTGGGCCAGAGGTAGGTGTAGTAGGTTACTCTTTATGCAGAATGACCCAGGTGCAATTGCCATGCTAGAATAAATGAATTATTTTAAGAAATCAAGTAAAATCGCAGCTCTGTGCCAGTGGATGTATTTTAACTAGTGATTTAACTGATTTGATTAACTTGACCTCAAAGCTGTATGAACTCGCTATTTTTTGTGTTGGCTTCACTTGAACTTAATCACGCACTAATTACTACTGTTAAAAATTACTACTAGTGTATTATAAATGCATTTGTTCTGCACGAAGTCGACACAGAGATAATTATAGTAATTTAAGTGTATGAACAATCTTTAATTACTAAAGATTTGTAGATTTACTCTTTTAAATGAGTTTCAAACCAGTTTTGAAAAGGGACAATCAGGACAATAATTTGACTAATTTCTTTTAGAAACTAGTATTTTTAGTAACTAGATGTTTAAAACTATCTTTTAAGTTATTACCTTAGTGTGAACGGGCTTTTATCTTTACTCCTTTACTTTCTTTTTGAGTGCCAGCCTCTCTTCTGAAGCTCTGAAGCTAGTAGACACAGTCTGAGTCAGAGGACAAAAAGCAGCAAAACATGTATTTGCTCTCTTCTACTCATGTTTGTTTTTCCCAGTTCCTTGAACTGTGCATCCAAAGAATGTACAAGTATTTGAGGAGAACTTTACATGTGTATTTAGGGCTCTCTCTCTCTCTCACACACACACACACACACACACACACACACACACACACACACACACACACACACACACACACACACACACATACACACACTGCAGTGTGTAGGGGCCATCTGTTGTTGGGCACTCTGTTGACGAGTGAATTGCAGAGACACAGCTGTTCGCAACTCTGTGCCACGTAGGGTGGTGCCCGCACTGAAATCACACAGCACCATCGCTCTGCCCCCATTGGCTCCCACTGAGCCCATATCATGCCCGAGTCTGTCCAGGGTGCCAGGGTCCTGGCCCTCTACCAGTTTCTACCACCACCTATGACATGTGAGAGAAAAGACCACCGTTAGAGACCCTGGCCCTCAGCCAGACATGCAAACACGCATTGTTTAGCCTCTCTTCCAGAGTGCACAATTAGGGTAGTCTTGCCAAGTTTAGCCTTATTTCCACCAATCTGAACTCTTCACCTTTCTATCTGTCCATGTGAGTGTGTTTGTTTGGGTGCTTATGTCACTCATCATTATATCTTCAGTTAGGATAAATGCACTCATGTCCATGTCTGCAAAACATTTTCTTTCATTTTTGTGCTGTGAGCAGAATGGGTTTTATATAGTTTTAAAAACCCATTAACGGAACTGGTAAAAGCATGTTCTCACTTTCGGTCTCTCACTTTCTGTACTGCAAGTACTGTTTGTATTGCTTTGTTTTCCTTATTAAAGTCATGCTCCCTGTCCTTTAAGTGCGTGTGCATGTGCATGTGTGTGTGTGTGTGTTTGATAAATTAGTTCTATTAGTAACTATTACACAAGCTGTACACAATAGCAGTGAGCTCTCTTCTCTTAGGAGACAGGATTTTCTTCTCTGCTTTTATATCTCTGCTGAGACACTGTAAGTCGGCTTTACAAAGACAAGCATGACTGTACTAAATGATTTCAGTTACATAAAAGCAAAAAAGCGTCCCTTTGTTATGCCTAAGTAACAGTCTGTGGTTTTGTCAAACTATCTACAATTCCATTTTCTATCTATCTATCTATCTATCTATCTATCTATCTATCTATCTATCTATCTATCTATCTATCTATCTATCTATCTATCTATCTATCTATCTATCTATCTATCTATCTATCTATCTATCTATCTATCTATCTATCTATCTATCTATCTATCTATCTATCTATCTATCTATCTATCTATTTGTCTGTCTGTCTGTCTGTCTGTCTGTCTGTCTACCTTCCTTCCTTCCTTCCTTCCTTCCTTCCTTCCTTCCTTCCTTCCTTCCTTCCTTCCTTCCTTCCTTCCTTCCTTCCTTCCTTCCTTCCTTCCTTCCTTCCTTCCTTCCTTCCTTCCTTCCTTCCTTCCTATCCTGTGTAGTCTCGATCTAATTGTAAATTGCAAAGATTTGTTTCATCGTGCAGTTTTGTGAAACTTTTGATCAGTCTAGGCAGTTTACTGCTGACATGGAGGGAACAGGTGCTGTGTATGTCTCCTAATTTTGTGACAGGTACAGACTCTTTAGAGACTTAGAGAGAGAGAGAGAGAGAGAGAGAGAGAGAGAGAGAGAGAGAGAGAGAGAGAGAGAGAGAGAGAGAGAGAGAGAGAGAGAGAGAGAGAGAGAGAGAGAGAGAGAGAGAGAGAGAGAGAGAGAGAGAGGTACATAATGAGTCATAGCTCAGACAACACACACACCATTCCTCACTACATTGATACATGCATTTGCACCAACCACATCTACATATGTACACACACACAAGTACTAATGATCCTCCAGTCTTCTCCTTTAGCAGGGACAGAGAGAGGGTGAGCGAGCCAGAGAGAGGGAGGAGGGAGGATGAATCCTCCCTGATAATAAGATGACAACATTTATCCATCTGTTGGTCACTATGTTAATGGTTGTCTCACTCCCCTCCCTTCCTGTTTCCTCCTTTTTGTCATGTACTTCATCATTAGCCTTCTTTTCCTCCTCTTCTTCGTGTGGTACCAGACATCCTATAATAGCAGACAGTGCATTATCTCTACCCAGGGATTTCTAAAACTCATCCATATATCTCTCACTCAGTACTGAACCAGTCGGTGTTCGCCCTCAACAGCGTGTCTAGGGCAGTATTGCCCTGGGGCCCTACACTACACTTCCAGGGCACCGCATGAGCTCCTGTTTGTAATATATATACTTGTACTGAGCGCAGTATGTTATGGAGTGCTCTATATTTGAGTCCCAAACATGCCTCTGGAAGAGCGCAAGGGTCACTGTGGTTTCAAATATGAATGAAGAGGGTCTCTCTCCCAATTGATCATTACAAAACACAATAAAATGCTATGAAAGAAACTATTTTTCAGTTCAGGGGGCAATTAACATCCCTTTCTTTTAAACTTTTAAAACTCTGTCATCATTGACTCAACTCATGTCATTCCAAACTACTATTTTTAAAAGCCCAGTGTTGTTCAAACTATCTTTTATCTTACAAAGAAATCAAACCATGACATTTTGGACCAACATGAGAGTGAGGAAATTATGACAGAATTGTAATTTTTGGTCCCAAACTATTGCATAAAAGTTAGATGAAATATGTTTTTAACTGAATGTTTTTTTTTGTGTTTTTTTTTTTTGTTGCCATTACCCCCCTTGTTTAACACATAATCTCGATGAGAAAACTATGAGCTTAAAGGGTTAGTTCACCCAAAAATGAAAATTTAGTCATTAATGACTTACCCTCATGTCGTTCCAAGCCCGTAAGACCTCCGTTCATATTCGGAACACAGTTTAAGATATTTTAGATTTAGTCCGAGTCGAGCTTTCTGTTCCTCCATTGAGGCATACTGTCCATGTCCAGAAAGGCAAGACATCATCAAAGTAGTCCATGTGACATCAGTGGCTCAATCTTAAGTTTATCAAGCGACGAGAATACTTTTTGTGTGCAAAAAGTAAACAAAAATAACGACTTTATTCCACTATTAATTTCCTTCTCTCTGGGCCTCGAGCTATTTCACGTAGTGTTTTTGCGTAGCGCGTCTGTGTTGTACGTCACACGTATAGGCTCACTATTGGCCGACGCTGGTCATGTGTGATGCGTGTGACGTACAACACAGACGCGCTACGCAAAAACACTACGTGAACTTCAAGAGCGAAGGAAATGAATAGTGGAATAAAGTCGTTATTTTTGTTTACTTTTTGCGCACAAAAAGTATTCTCGTCGTTTGATAAACTTAAGATTGAGCCACTGATGTCACATGAACTACTTTGATGATACTTTGTCTGTTTTGCTTTTCTGGACATGGACACTTGGACAGTATGCCGTCCATTGACTTTCAATGGAGGAACGGAAAGCTCTCGGACTAAATCTAAAATATCTTAAACTGTGTTCCGAAGATGAACGGAGGTCTTACGGGCTTGGAACGACATGAGGGTGAGTCATTAATGACATAATTTTCATTTTTGGGTGAACTAACCCTTTAAGAGAGGCAAAAGAGATGCTCTCTCCATCTGACCCTTAAATTTGTGGAACTTGATTTGATAATTATACATTAATCAGTCATATTTGATTATTATTATTATTACTTTTTGAGGCACTTTCTCTCTTGCCTCCTTGAAGAAAACACCTCTGGGGGAGAGAGAAGGGATGTTTCTAAGCCAGTGAAATGTCACTTGCCTAGTATTGAAATTGCAGAGGATTTGGTCCAGGATATGTGCTCTAGAGAATCAGGCTGCCATCCTCCTCTTTTTCTGTCTCTCTCTGACCACAGTGGTTTGGCAGACCTTTAATTTTTTTTATTCCTCCAATCAAAGAGCTCAAAGCAGAGCAGACAAGAGAGACGCAGTGCTTTCTGCATATTTTAGTTTTCATAATGCCAGCGTCCTTTCATCTTCAAAACACGTAACCATTCACATCATGAACAAGACAGACAACTTGCAGTCAAAGACTTTCTGTACCTTCTCTAATACCTATTATGCAGATCTAACAACACTAGGAGTAAAAGAGAAAGAAAAAGAGAGATGGCCAGTGCTGTATGTGTAATGCCATGCTGCATTTTTTCAACAGAGGGCGCCAAAGCTACATTCATGTCATCTCTACAGCCTCAAAACACTCTGACTCACCCCTCTTCCTCCTCCTCAACTCCCATTAATCCCTCGTCCAACAAACCACCTCTCTTCTGACCTCAGATCAGTTGCCTTCTGTCTGTACACATGCAGTGTGGCAGAACGGGTCTGATCCGAGGTTTAGAGACCTTTCTACTGTATGTATACTTAAAATTGGTGCTTCAATGAAGCCTTTAAGAGACACTGAACTTCAAATAAAGAAACATTTTCTGGGTCTAAGGTCCAAGTGAATATGACCTTTTTACATTTAGCCATGATGACTTTTGGGGCTCAACACTCAACACAAACACAACAAAACTAATGCACATGGTGAATCATGCTAGCAAATAAACATGCAGCCAGTTGGTTGATGCAGTCGCTCACTGGGTGGATTTATTGATGGATTCCAGCAGGAATGTTTTCAGTTTTCCAATGCCCTTCCTAGCAGAGAGCAAATGAGTTAGGAAAGATCGGCCAGTAACTGCCAAGAGAACACACATTCAATTATTGCATAGTCTTTCATCTTTCATATTTGATTTTAGGATTGATTTTTGCAGCAGAGCTGAAAACTTGAAAAGGACTGCCACAGTCTTAAGCGTTATTCAGAGGTTAACTTCAGTGGTTTCTGCAATAAGAGTCACTACATGCAGGTCAATTATTTTTAGCGTTATAATAACTCATACTCACTTAACACTGCTGTTTGGGGGTAACTAAAAGCAGTGAAGCAACAAACATAACAACATTAAGTAGCGTTACATAAGCTCAACTGTTTTACAATATTCTCCAGTTACAAAAAGCTACTTTATCCAACTTTTTGTTACTGGAGAAGCAAAACTATTGTAAAAACAAGTGTGTAACGCTAATGAAAATTAGGTTTGTAGCCTATACTGTAGCTTCACTGCTTTTAGTTACACCACAACAGCAGTGCTAAGTAAATGAGTTATTATAACTAGTGGTATTTATAAATCAACTGATATTGATTTTTTGATTGATTTTTCCATTTGTTGGTGAAATTATGGGTATGTGTGACGTTGTTCCAGAGAGGCGTGTTACGGGCGTGTTTTAGTGAAGCGCTGTGGAGATTCTGGCCTGACAGTGGAAACGCAGCAGATTTTAGGCCCGGTGCTACTGGCCAGAGGCTATTAATCCGGCATGGCCTGTTTAAAGCCCTGGCTCGCACTGGCCCGACAGTGGAAACACGGCTACTGTAACCAACAAGGCACCCAATAATCTGGTAAGGTTTTTTTTTTTTTTTTTTTTTTTTTTTAAATGACAAGGTAACACTAATTTTATGTACAACATAGTGAAAATGACATGAACATGACATTGTGGCCAACTGGATAAAAGTGTGTTGATCGTGCATCTCCAGCTGAATAGAGTGGAGCAGGTATGACATCACTTTATTGGCCAAAACGCGGAAGCGAGTTAGCATTTTAGCACTTCCGGTTCTAACGTCCCGAAGTCAATGTTTTTTTTTTTTTTTAATGGGGTTTTGGTTAAATAGCTGAAATAAGGTCTGTGGTGAACACAAGCTCAAGACACTATCACGTTTTATTCTATAACATAAAACAGATAAATATTACCCCACTCGTGATTTTTTGAAGCTGTTACGTGTCTTGGAAAATGCGGTTAACAAGTGGCTAAATGGGACTACAGAGGCCATCGAGGAGATTAAACGTCATCACACCGAAAGATAAGCTCAGTCCTCTTTTACAGCCTTGTTATGCTTATAATTGAGCTCTTACAAACTATTCTAACTCAAACATTCTGGTAAAATGTTTTTAGATAAAAACTGAAAGAGTTGTCGGAAGTTTAGTGAGGGTGATGCCGAATTCGTGGAACCGTGGTGTAGTGCGTTTACAGCCTACCTTTAGCTTTTTAATTCTGGCGACTGCATTTAGGCTTCAAAATACATAAAAGTTGTGTTCATCTGTTATAATTATCTTGTTGGACAAAACATGTAAGCATCATAAACTTTTGTTGATCACAGAGCTTGTTTTTAGCCATAATCCAAAAGCCTATGGGAAAATCCCATTGGGTTTTTGGCGGATTGTGATTCTTGGAGTCTGCAAGGTTTGTGAAATTGGATATTTATTAGATATGTAAAGATTTATTTCAAATGAGATAACTGCGTATTTGCTGAATGCTGACGGGAAATGAAACAGTATTATAGTGTTTGCCTTTTTATTACTAATAATATAAAAGCAAACACTATAGGTGATTACCGTTTACTTAGTTTAACAGTTCTATCTAATAACGTGTTTGTCAGTATCCTACCTCCTGTTGTTTGTCTCCGGGCCTCTAGAGGTCACCTGTGTTCCCCTCTGCCTTAGTTCTTCCTTGTGTGTCCTTGTTAGCGTTATCCAGGTCACCTGTGCCTTGTTTCCCCTAGAGTATTTTAGCTGTGTTTTTCCCCTTGTTCCTCACTCGGTTTTTGAGTCTTAGCTATGCGTCTCCTGCTGTGTCCCACCAAGTCTATCCAAGTCTATCCAAGTCTAGTCTCAGCCTCAGACGTCACGCCCACGGAACGTTGGCTAAACGTCTGATGCATATGGTACACTTAACTGGAAACACTTCAGGAACGTCGAAGTCGTCATCTGATTGGTTGAATTTTATCGGATTTCCGGGGGGCGCGAGTGTCGCGTTTATTTTCGGTCAGCCGGGAAACAAAGCGCAGACGTGTGATTGCGGAAGAAAAACTGTTGTGTTTACATGAGTGACAATGAGCATTTATCAAGATCAGCTAAACGTAGTATACGTGCACGAACAGATCAATGACTTACCGCTTGTTTTCTTCTCCTTCTTTGATTTTCTATGCTGACTGACTTGTTGCTAGCCGGTCTGTTGTTGTGGGGACATTTCCACGCCCCGAAACGTGACGCTGAACGAAACGAACTGTAATTGGTTGTTTGACACGTCGGTCAAACGGCCTTATGGGCGGGCCTTGGCCAAAGAAAGCTGCTATGAATTCCAGACCTTCAGCCGTCAGTCTGAAGGTCTGGCTACGCGAGACTAATCCAAGTCTATCCAAGTCTATCCAAGTCTATCCAAGTCTGTCCAAGTCTGTCCAAGTCTATCCAAGTACGGTGTTCTTAGTTATTTGATTAAGTTTGTCTCCCCTTGTGGAGTTATTTTATTTCTCTCATGTGATTGTTTGCAGTATCACTACTGTTAGTAATACCTCTTTCTTAGAAGAACTTTTGTTGTGTTTTTTTTTTTTTTTTTTTGGACTTGCAAAGTAGCCTAGCGTTTTTTTGTTTTTGTTTTATAAATCTACTTTGCCTGGAGTATTGCCTTGAGTGTTTCGTTTGGGTCCAACATTACCTCCTCTGTGGCTAAGTGGTAGATCTCTCAACTTGCCACACCTGAGTCCTGAGTTCGAGCCCGGCTTGTGACAGAAAAACCGAGTCACTCATTGACACAGAGACACTCGGTTCTGCGGACCTGTTGGCGGTGATGAGGCATCTTTCCAGGTCCATGAAGTCGTTCTCAGCCGACAAGGAGAGCTGATGGCATGAAATCAGCATGACAGATTTCGCCATTGAGTTTCTGACCATAGCAGCAAGGAGCGGATGGAATGATGAAGCGCTGAGGGTCTGTTTTCAGGGAGGGTTGTCTGAGCCCCTTCAAGATGAGTTAGCCACCCGAGAACTAACTGAGGATCTTGAATCTCTCATAGCAATGGCCATCCGACTGGACAATCGTCTGAGAGAGCGGAGAATGGCTCGCCGCCAGGTGTGTCAGTCCCAAGTTCCTCTGAGCAGGTCTGTTTCTCCAGTTTGTGTTTCTTCGTTCAGAGCTTCCCCGGCCCCTGAACAGATCCAGGATTCCCCTGAGGACATGCAGTTAGGCCGTTCCAGGCTTTCTCCCAACGTGAGGGAAGGTCGCATGAGGGAGCGTTGGTACCTCTACTGCATTGTTACCTGCCACTTCCGCTCCACTTGCCCCGAGCTTTCGGGAAGCGCCTGTCCCCGCACAGCTACAGCAGGGCTGTGATGGGGAAAATTAGACCTTCTCCTACTATCGCTGTCCTAGCTATTCCAGCCACTCTGTCCTGGGAGGGCCACCAGCATCGGGTCCAGGCTATGATCAAATCCGGCGCCGCAGGTGACTTCCTGCATCTAACCTTGGCTAAGGAACTTAAGATTTTTACCCAACTACTTCCTCAACCTAATCAGTCTAATGGCCAGACGGAACAGATTAATCAGGATCTGGAGACCACCTTGTGGTGAATGGCAGCCAGTAATCCCACGTCTTGGGCCACCTATATCATTTGGGCTGAATATGTCCACAACACCCTCCAGTCCTCGGCCACCGGTTTATCCTCTTTCGAATGCAAGTTCGGATACACCCCCCCCCCATTATTTCCAGAGGAAGAAGTGGAAGTTGCTGTCCCCTCTGCCCAGCGCTTTGTCCTACACTGTAGGCGGACTTGGAGGAAGGCCAAGGGTACTCTCCTTTAGACCTCCCAGAGATACCAAAGCCAGGCTAATCGCTGCCGCCGGATGGCCGCTAATTTCCGAGCTGGTCAAAGAGTTTGGTTAGCCACTAAGAACCTGCCCCTCTGGGTTGAATCCAAGAAGCTTTCCAAGAAATACAACAGCCCTTTTCGCATAGCAAAGGAAAGTTAACACGGTTTCTTCTCATTTGTTTCTCCCTCGCTCCCTTAGAATTAACCCCACGTTTCATGTCTCAATACTAAAACCTGTCTTGTCTTCTCCCTTCGCTCCTCTGTCCTCCAGCCCGTGACCCGGAAACCAATTGTACTCGGCCATCTTGAAGGACATCTCAATGAAGGACATCTCTAATTGCACCATGATGAAGATTCCTGAGGAGTCATGAGCGAGGAAACACAGGTGTATCCCTCCCTCGCATCTTAAGGGGGTGTAGCTAAGAAGTGAGGAAAGGAAGCAAGGAAAGGAAATTAGGATGCACAAATAAGAAATGAGAAGCAGCCAGAGAATGGGAGCTGTGTGCTCGGGTGCTGCCGTTCTCAGTGCCATCAAAGTAAAAGTCCCGCTTACGACACATATCGGTCGGCCACTGATTATAACACTAAACATATTGGACCCGCATGTAGCGACTCTTCTTGCGGAAACCATTAAAGTTAACCTCTGAATAACACTTAAAGTCCCCGAATGGCACCTAAAGATCTTGTGGTCCTTCTCTGAGACATTGACAATGCAATGCTCCAAAGACTGTCTGTTTCTAGTCCACCATGGAGCTAGAGTGGCACAAAGCAACCACAAAGGGTGTGCTCTTAAGCACCCTTCTGAAACCTAAAATCACAAATGCACCCAATGACCTTATGCACTTATGCACACGCACAAGACTGCAATTGCTAATCAAGTGTGCCGTTTGGGAGAGTTGGTTACAAATTCAGCTCTCTATTGTGTGCATGTTTATTTAATTATTGTAGTGATACACAGTAGAGTAGAATAGAATTTGACAAAATGCTTTAATTTTAAGTCAAATGCTGCTGTTCAAGTTTAATCTGCATTGTTTTGTGTTAGATAAAAAAAATAAAAAAAAGTATGTGTATATATCGTTGTAGTTAAAAACTTTTAATTGTGAATAGATTGTAGATATTCTAGTATGACTCAAGTATTTAGTTTAATTTTCAGACAATTATGCTTCGTTTCCACCGAGCGGAATGGTACAGTACAGTTCAGTACGGTATGCATTTTTTGCTGTTTACATTGTCAGAAGTTCTGAATGGTACGCTAATTCCGAACCGCACCATACCACTTTTTTGGTACCCTTCCGTTGGGGTAACTAGCAGTCCGGTACTAAAGAGTGGAGCTAGACTCACTGCAGAACGTTGATTGGTTGACAGAGAATCGTCAGTTGTGCGTGCTACATGGGGAATGACAACACAAGAGGCACCATTTTTTAATACAGTTGAAACACTGTATTAAATACCTTTTTTTTTTTTCTTGTGACAAACAGCCACATGCCGAGAAGCAAGAACAAGATGTCCTGTACTGTCCTGTATACCACTCAGTGGAAATGAGCCATAAGTTACACTAATTGGATAGATTTCTGTTCAGGCAGTGTGAGCTTTTTTGTATGAACTAGCCTTCATGCAGATTTCAATGTGTCAAATGTTGTTTATGGAGATCAAATACAGGTTTGGGGTCAGTTTGAATTGTGTTTATCTTATATACCACATGCTACTGATCCCAAAGTAATACTGATGGGATAATTAACTGTAAAAATATTACTCACAGGTGTTCAGTGTTATTAAAGAAGCCTAATTCTGTACTATATTTGATGAACTAATATGAAATATATATTATAAATATATTTAATATATAATATATATATATATAAATTATATATAGGGACTTCAATTTGATTTGATTCAAGCTGGGACTGAGTTAAATATATTGATTTTTATGAAGTCTTTTCTGTCTTATTGTTTTAAGAACAAACTTTTCTAAATTATAGCACAGTAAAGTGACAGAACTTAACCCTCTGGTGTCAATAATTTTGACTCAAACGTCATTTAGAAAACTAATCCTGACCGAATAGAGCTTTAGCTGAACCTGAATTAGTTGTTTTTAAAGACCACAAGTGTCCAGAAAGAAATACAACAGGACATCAGCAATGTCACCTCGTAGACTGACCCCAGGCCAAAGAGATATAATTACAGATCAGAGAGAGAGAGAGAGTGAAAGGTGGAGAGGAAAAATGACAAACTGACATGGAGAGAAAGAGAGATTATTAGGGCCAGCAGCCACATCACCTCCACAGACCCTTTGGTGACATTTTATATCACAGACCAACAGTGTTTCCTTCTTCCTCATCCCTCCATCTCTCTCTCTCTCTCTCTCTCTCTCTCTCTCTCTCTCTCTCTCTCTCTCTCTCTCTCTCTCTCTCTCTCTCTCTCTCTCTCTCTCTCTCTCTCTCTCTCTCTCTCTCTCTCTCTCTCTCTCTCTCTCTCTCTCTCTCTCTCTCTCTCTCTCTCTCTCTTTGAGTTTTATAAAGTTGTATTGTATTAATAGAAAGATTGATAACTGTTATTTTAGTGTTATTTATAGTTTTATTTATATTTTGAATAAGATTTTATTTTTCAGTTTATTTATCAGTAATTTATGTGCTTTTTTCATTTTTTATTAGTTTTTGCTTCATATTTAGCTTTATTTTTATTTCAGTTTCAGTAATTTTAGTACTTCAATTTGATTCTTGACAAGCCACAAGCCTTATTTAAGTTTGCATCTAATATTTATATTTTATTTTATTATCAGCTTTAATGTTAATTAATATGACATCAGTTAACTATGTTTAATACTTAAGTTAACAATAACAACACTGATTGGTAATGGCATTAGGTGACATCGTAGGCAGTATCACCCGTGTCTAAAAACATTCTGTAATTTATACTTATGCTGTTCCAAACATTGTTTTATTTTCTTTTGTCTTTGGGGGGAAAAAAAGAACAAACTTAGCAGTATATTCACGCTTCTATTTTCCATATTATTATAATGTAAGGGGGCACTGTCAAGTTGGGACTGAGTTCAAAATATTGATTTCTCACTTTTAATCAATTTTCTCATTTTGAAGAACCGATATTGATTCTTAAATCCAAAGCAAACTATTTTATGCTGTTTTCAGTTGATGAATAAATGAAAATTTGTGGGGTGCCTCCATCCAATAAATCACAAGATCGTCACTTCTATATTCAAACAATAAGTACCTTTTTGGTGCTCTTTAATATGACGTGACATCACTGTAGCGCCTCAGTTCAAGTGAAATGCACTGCTTTACTACTAAAGCACTAAATAAACATGAACTAACATCAGAAGGTATGTTGAAATGATCATATAACACCGATTTTAATATCACTACATTGGTTACCTATAAAGTCCCGTATTAACTACAAGGTATTGCTACTGACTTATAAAGCCCTAAACGGCTTAGCTCCAGTCTATTTAACGGATCTTCTATCGCCCTACAATCCATCGCGCTCTTTAAGATCACTTAATTCGAGGCGTTTGGTCATGGATATCCAGATCCACCAAAGGAGGGAGAGCATTTTCACATTTAGCTCCAAAACTCTGGAATAGACCCTTCCTGATACTGTTCGTTGCTCAGACTCACTCTCCCAGTTTAAAACTAGATTAAAGATGCATCTCTTCAGCCAGGCATTCATATAATATTTTTAATCTTTCAGTTAAATCCGGTCTCTAGTTCATAAACGCCAGAGGAGAACTGGCCCCCGACTGAGCCTGGGTTCTCCCAAGGTTTTTTTTTCTACATTAGGTGACCTAATGGAGTTTTTCGGTTCCTTGCCACTGTTGCCTTTGGCTTGCTCAGTTTGGGATATTTTGGGGATATTTAATTTTAATTTTATCAATCAATAAATTCCATTAGAAACAAACCTTGTTGTATTATTTTAATTTGATACTGTGAAGCTGCTTTGATACAATCTGTATTGTGAAAAGCGCTATACAAATACACTTGACTTGACTTGAAAGATACAGTATACCTTACCGAAATCCATGTCATGTCTCATGTAATTGCTCAATTAATGTTTCAACCACGGAAAGACGTCAATAAAACAGCTTGTCAACAATGTCACCTAATGTTACATTTACCTGTTACATGTTTGTCGGCAAGAAAAATCTATTCCAGAAATTAAGATTTTGTTAAATATATGTGCTATTTTGCATTTTCTTTGCATTTTTACTTAACCTGTTCTTCAATATTTAATGTACGTTTGAATTAATCTGTCATGTTTTTGAGACGGCCGCAATTTAAATGTTTATTAAAAAACGAGTTGAAACATAATTGTCATAAAAAAAAATTATTATAATGTTATTATTATAAAAACATCCTTATGTGTAATATAAATGTAAGTCGCCTACAAATCAGTTAATTGTAACCTTCAATGTTAGTAATGTACCAACTGGGTGTCACGTTTGGCTGCAGGGAAGTGCACAACACTGGCAAAATAAAGTGAATTTAATAATACAACAACAGAGAATACTCAGTAGAACACAACCATAAAACATTGACGAGACCAGAAAATGGAACACAGGGAACTGAGGGCTTAAATACACAGGGAAGGATTAACTGAAACAGAACAGGTGTTAACTAATTAAGAACCATGGAAACTAACTCACAAATAAGGCAGGCAAAGCATGAACAGAACACAGAGAAATTGAAACCAAAACAGGCTACACATGACATTGTGGTTCCCTGTATAGTTTACAGCATTGGCTGAGAGAGATTTTATCCTTGAGAAGTTTTGTACAGTAGCCTACCTGATAGCCCCCAATTAATCGATATGGAATGAAATTATTAGAATCTCAAGCTTGTGTCTAGCCCTACAAAAAGCAACCTAAAACTATCATAAAGGTGGTCTTATGCGCTATATTTAAAATTTTCTGAGGCCATCCGTTTAACCCCTTTGATAAATTTGAACCCCTTTTAACTAAGGAATATGTTGTTGACTTATATATGTAATACAGTTTCAAGTGAAAACTTTGGACTAGCTTGTTTGTTATTCATGGAGCAAATAGGCATCAAGTCAAGCCAGTTTACTTCCATCACTCTCAAAGACTGAATAAAAAAAGTGATTTGTAGTTATTTATATCAAGAAAATGCTGATTTCTAAAGTCACCTTCAACTTATTTCCTGTTTTGAAGCATGGCTTTTTTTGTTTTTTGTTTTTCTAGATACACACTTTCTGCATCTGAATAATGAGCAAGCTGTCAGAAACCATCAGTTGTCAGTGGCCAGAGTCTGGTGGTCACTTCGCTGCATGCTCACACACACTCAGACCTTCTGGGGCTCTGAAGCCTGAAGCACAATTTAGAGGGGCATCAAAGGCACAAAGCTGTCATGACCATTTAGCTTCATCTCACGACAGACTAACATCCTATTTCCGTCTCTCGCTCTTCATTTTTTCAAATTACGTTCAGTGCGTATGTATGTGCGGTGATGTGGCTGCATGTATATATGCTTGTTTCTTCACCTTCAACCACTTTTATGTCCCTGGGGTTGAATTGTATTAAAACAGATTTCTTTTTGTTATTTGAAGGTCACATTAAAAATATTTTGGAAACTTTTTACCAGGCCTTTATCATTTATTTTTCGCTTTTGTAGATTGTATTGTTTGCCCTTGTCCCAGACTCAAAATATTTTTTTTTATTTAAAAAAGTATGAAAATATTTATTTAAACAGGGTACAGAAAAACATTTATTTATTTAAACATTGTAAATTTGCAATTGCTTCTATCTATAACATCCTTACTGTTTAATATTGACCATTTATCTATATTTTTAATTAAAATAAATAGATATTACATTCATATAATAGTAAATATATAAATATAATTGTGTGTGTATATATATATATATATATATATATATATATATATATATATATATATATATATATATATATATATATATACACATATATATATATATATATATATATATATATATATATATATATATATATATATATATATATATATATATATATATATATATATATATATATATATATATACATATTATGTGCAATATTCCTTAATTATCCAAAAAAGTCACAAAATAGGATTTAATTGTGTATTTGGGATACATAAAATGCTAGCTATGAAATTAGCCTTGGCAACACAAAGGTGGTGGCCATTTTTACTCTGAAAATGTCATTTTCACCATAAAATACTAATCATAATACAGATATAAATAGAGAATAATAAAGATGTCACCTTTGCATTTTAAGGGTTACATATCTCAAGTTGACACTTTTTTTTGTTTTGAGATTTCCTCTCCTGTAGCTACTCTCATGTTGAATGTGATTCCTTCTGTTTCAGTCAGCCAGAAAGATCTTTGTAATACGTTACTTTCATTCAAGCTCAAATGTCAGGTTTCAGTCTCTGGCTGCTTGTTTCAATCAGGCACAAATGTCAGGCAGCTTGTTCCTGCTTCCGCCTGTGCCGTTGGAAGCGAACAGCTGGCTCTGGATTAACCCAAACCCACCGATTCACTCCTTTACACATATGACACACACTTTTTTCAAGTGACGGGAAACGTCTCTCAAAGTCTCCCTTCTTGGTAGAGCACCACTCAAAGCAAGGGAGTTGTTTTTCTCAGTGCTGTCAGTGTTTTTATGTTGTGGTTTTTATCTGTCTTTTTACTTTTCATCTAATATCAAAATGTCTTTACCTCACTCACTCTCTATCTCTCTCTTTCAGTCTCTTCAGTCCTCCTTGATGTTCTGCAATTCTTTTGAAGGCATTACAAACAAAATAACAGCAAGCATCTCCCTTTCTCCCCCTCTCCCTTTATCTTTTACAGGGAGAGTTTCCTAAGGTCTTGTTCAATTGGTTTAAAATTGAGGCTTGTGTACCTTTCCTCTTACTGACAGACCACAGAGTGTGTCCTACAAGCTTAGAAACCAGAATCCAAAGCTTTTGTAAATACCATTAACCTTGCTGTAGTAAATATATATATGGCACAAAAACAAAGCAGGAGTTGATTTCCAGAAAACATTCTTTTCATTTCCTTTCTTGCACTGGTGCTGTCATGTTCTGAACTAATAACTCATGAACAATCTTTGCGTCTTCCATTGCTGAGCTTAATTTGGCATGACAGTATGCGTGTCTTACTGTTATGATGACTTCAGCGTTCAGTTCAAAGACATTTCGGTAACACTTTTGAACACTGTTCCATCAGTAATGAATAACTACACAAGGACAAATGAGTAACACATTATTAATACTCTAGTAACTACTATTAACTAACAAGAAATTCTGATTAACAAATTAGTAAGTAATGGTGCTTAGTCGAAAGCGGTGGTTCACTATTAGGTAATCAGTAACTACTATTTTTTTCATACCTCAAGAGGACTACTAAGAACTACTATAGGCAGGTTCATAATTAATGTGAATAAAGCATAATGTATAATTAATTCTAAAGTGAAGATCATGGTAACCCAGTAATGACTCAAGTATTACTAAATCCTCCAGAATGAATTACTAATTATTTGGATCAGTATTCTAAAGTGAAAAACATGACAACTCTCTATAATGACTGAAATCATTGTAAGTTTTAGATTTTTTGTAAAGTTTTGGATAGTAATAACTCAAGTCTTACTACAATCGTCTGGAATTACAAATTATAAAGCTCAATTTAAAGTTAAAGCTTGATATCGCCCTAGTAATTACTGAAGTCATTGTACGCTTTTGTAAGGTTTTGAGTAGTACAGTAATTCCTTCCGATGGATTTGGTAGCATGTGAGTGGGTTACTAGTGGGTTACAATGATCTTCACTTTAGAATACTGAAACATACTATATGAAAGTATGTGAAATTCTTTGTCATTGCTTGGTCTGGTGAATATTTAATAACTCATTTTATTTAGTTATAAAAATTTAGTTCCACAAAAATACATTTCAACATTGAAAATAATAAGAAATGTTTCCTGAGCACCAAATCAGCACATTAGAATGATTTCTGAAGGATCATGTGACACTGAAGACTGGACAGCAGTTTCTTTCAGTTTTCCTCCTCATTTGGCCTAAAGCACGTGTTCGTGGTCATCTAGTATGAAATGTTGACTGCAAACACTGTGGTTTTCCATATTTACGATTCTTTGCAGCCTTTAGCCACTGTCTAAAACGCGCTTTATCCTTCAATGGAAACCGAAAGTAACTCACTCCTGCTAAATTTTTACTCTTTGAATGATTGCACCCGGGAATAGTACAAGTAAATACCATAATAACTAAAAGTTTGCTAAGAAGTATTTCTTACTAAAGCAAGGCTGTATTTGACTCTGGTATACGCATTCATAACAGACTGATGGGAGTGGCCTTGGACGGCAATGCCCAGTGCATTATGGGTGTTTAAGTTTTTCCATCTATTTGGCAAAAGGCAAGACGAGCCTTTTTTCTTTGTTTTCTCTATAGTTAGGTAGCAACTTTTTTTATTTATTTTTTATCACCTTTAAACTGCAAAGGCAGCCAATTATGATTGAAACATCAATATTTTGAGCTTATCTAGCTAAAAGCGCTTGCATTCACAGACTTGCATAAATTATGTTTTGGGCCAACACATCTAATACAATATTTGTCATCAAAACACAACAGTTGTTAAATAAATCCAGCTTCAAGTGTTATGCTAAATATAATTGAAATGGATTTAGCAAAATAAGGCTTGCTGTTTTCAATTGAATTCCTCTCTGAGTGTTGAAAATGAGGATATAGATTGTTGTTGTCTCTGAGGACGGTTCTCATGGCTGGAATATGAGATTGGGGAGAGTGGCCCGTGCCCGCTTGTCCCTGCTCCACTCTCCCAGTCATCTATTAGCTTTGATTACTCCTGCCTGGGTTGATACGCTCCTGCTCAGTGGATAAGCCTGGCGGAATGCTGATGGTCTCCGTGGTGATTTGTTTGCATGGATTAAATGTCATCTTTGGAAATATGTTATTACAGTCAGGCTCTGGAGACAGAAACACACACGCTCACTTGGATTTTCTCTCACTAACACACTCACACATGTGCAAACAGACTGGCTCACACATATCAAGCTAGAAAATGGCAAGAATACATAAAAACTCACTACACGGGACGCACAGACTTTCTCTAACATATGGTGTCATATTCAGTTGGTATTTGGGAGCAAATAATATGCTTGGTGAAAGTGGCAGAAAGGGAACAGAACACTGAGTTCATAGCACAGATTTCTGGCACATGTATGTTGAAATTTAGGTCAGGGAAGTCTTCCTGGTTAAAATAATAGTTGATGTTTATTTCTACCAGAAATAGAAGATAGGAGATAGAATTATGTAACAAAGCATTAATTTATTGACAGCCCAGCAAGCAATTATTTATAAAGTTCTTTGGCATAGGCCATATATCTGAAATCGGTTCCTCATACCCTAGTGAAAAATAAATATACTAAAATATATTTGAAATACATTTATTTTGTGCTAAGGATCCTAAAATTACATTTACATATAAATACCCTGCAATTGTACTGTTGGTATACTAAATTTGTATACTTAAAGTCTGCTAAATTGGAACATCTCATTAATGTACTTTAGTTATCCAGAAATAGTGCTGAGGTCCAAATAAAGATATACTTAAGTATATTTGATTGTGGTAAAGTGGAACTATTGCAAGTCTACTTTAGGTACACTTTAAATATCTTGTATTTAAAGACTGATACTATACAGAGATCATACTATCCTTACTACTAGTGATATTAAAACACATTTTATGCTTAATATTAAGAAATGTGAATTGTGCAGTAAAGTATATCAGTATGTTGCCTTTGGCTCAGTTGGGGACATTTGGGGATATTTAATTTAATTAATCAATCAACAATACTATTGATCAGCATTACCAAACGTGGACGTTTTCCACTAGAAACAAACATTGATGAATTATTTTAATTTAATACTGTGAAGCTGCTTTGATACAATCTGTATTGTGAAAAGCGCTATATAAATAAACTTGACTTGACTTGACTTAAGTCTGATGATGAAAGAATTTTCAATTTTTCGTTGAACTTTAAACTGTCTCACACACTTCAAATATTGAATTTGTTGTATTAAACAAGACAGTTTAGTGAGTAGGCTAATACGCAATCAGACAACATTATAGATGTAATTTTATTCTTAAATCACATAAAAGATATAGGAAAAATTACGAAAATGTAAAAATTATAATAAAATGGAATGTAATAAAAATCACAATAATTAAAAAAAAAATTAAAATTGTATAAAAGTGTTACAAGTAAATTTTTTTTAAATGCACTTTCTTGCGAAAATGTAACTTTTCCTAATACCCTTTCCTTTATTTCCTTTATTTATTTATTTATTTATTTTTTTTTTTGGCGCCGGGTGAAAAGCTATACTGCTTTTCCTGCAGCCATGTTGAAATTTTTCCTTCCTCTTCTAATGTTACAGGTCTCGTGAATACTTTCATCCATGCACAAACTCGCTTTACTCTCCTGTTTCCAAGGACCGTGATAGCCAATGGCAATTGAATATCTGTATAATCATTTGAAGGATTGGTACACATGAGCTCATTGACACACTTTCCAGTTTCTCCCAAGAGCTCTGCACCTCCTCTGATGAATTCATACCCAGAATCCTCCTCTTTATCTGTGATTACCCAGCAGTTGCTGATTATATTGGGATATCATTGATTACCTCCTACCCACTGTCATTAGCTGCTGTTAATTTCTCCATTTGTTATTTTTTTTCGTGGCATTACCTTGACTTTGACCTTCGTGTGTGTATTTGTGTGTACAATCAGCATGCATCTCAGTGAAGACAGTGTGTTTTATCCTTTTTTCTCTGTCACTGTGATATTTCATTCTCTCCCTCTCTCTCTCTTCTATTGTTATTGCGTGAATTTCCCAAAAACCTTTCTGAAAGAAAGTTATAATATGTCTAAAACTCTCCCTCATGGCCTGCTTGCATGCCCAAAATAGCTTCGTAATACTCTTATACTCTCATTGTGTTCACAAAGACACACACACATGCAGTCACAATAGGATGGGATGTTGTTTAGGCAGCTTTATGCATATAAAAATGTAACAGTTTTATATTTTATATTTCCTTTCTTCTATAGATATTCCCCAGAAGAAAGAACGTCATAAATGTTTGGAATGGCACGACTATAGGTAAATGAAGACATAATGGTGATGTGTAATGATCATGATGGATTGTGCAAATGTAAATTGACTATGCATTAAACTGTTTAAAAAGGCACTTTTGGTAATTAATTGGAACATCATTACATCAAAGTGTAAGAGGAGAGAGAAAAGACAAAATGAAGATGAGAAAAGAGAAGACTAGATCAGATGAAAATAGACTAGATGAAACAAGATGACAGAAGACGAGAGAAGAAGAGATGATAGGAAAAGGAGGTGAGAGGAAAATGAGAAGAGATTGGAGGAGAGGAAATGAGACTAGTGAAGAGAAGATGAGACCAGGCAAGATGAGAGGAGATAAGAGAAAAGAGGAGTTGAGATGTTGCCTTCAAGTTAAACTGGGAAACTCGTTCCTCCAAGGCGGGCATTCACTGTTAAGACGTCACACATTCCTGTTAGAAACAAAACAGAAATAGCCTAAATAAAACAAAAGAGTTAAATTGTGAACAATAAACCTAAGCTACATCTGAATTCAAAATAATGAAAATGATTGTACGGGATGTAACATTAAAATAACTTCAAAATCCTTCATTATGATTTGCTGCAGGTTTGATATGTATTTTAGATTGTAGATAGACCTATATTATATGTTTTCTATACTATAAATCAGTGTTTCCATAAGGTTTCATATCGACACACCCCTTCCTAACTCTCTAACTCAAATATCATTCAGAATTCCAAATTTCCACTTGTAAATGCATCTTTGCCCGTCATTCATAAGCTTGGCATTTATAATTACTCCACTTTAAGGGCAAAAAAAGAGGAGTGGATAGGATAGATGACTTTAGACATTAGAAGATAAGACAAGTTAAAAAAGGAAGAGAGAAGTCCAGATCAGACTAGAAAAAGGAAAGGGAGGAGAGTAGATGAGATTAGATGAAATTAGTGGAGAGGAGAGGAGCATGGGCAACCCATGCTCATTGGAAATACATGATTCTGGCTACATTTCTGCAAAACATGTCACTGCAGTTTCCTACTGAAATTGCTAATAGAGGCAGTTAAACACCAACAACTTGTGTTCTTTTTCACACAAATTATGATTACTGGGAGAGATTATTGATTAATAAAGACTTATTTCCACGCAGTTACTTTCACAACATTGCGTTACGACATCAAAACACTTACCATAGTGCATGATTTGTAAACTACATTTTTAAGTTGGCATAACCAGCTCCATGCCTGACTTTTGGGAAGTATAAACTTGCTCATTAGCTCATCTACAATATATATATATTTCATGATAAAATTCCCATACCCTTCGAGTCGGTGTATTGACACCCAACCCAATCTCACGTCAATTCATACGTATTTTACGAGGTGGGTAATTCAAACGAATTCATTCGACCTCTCTTATACGAATTCATATGATTTTTGCTAAATCGTACATATTTTACAAGATGCCCAATTCGTAGGAATTTGTCCGAATGACCTACCCCTGACCCCGCCCCTAAACCTACCCATCACTGGGGTTTAGAATTAGCCACCTCATATTAACTCGTACAAATTGGTCGTGAGATAGCGTTGTGACACCAGAGGTTTCTCATTGAAATTGAATTCTCATTGAATTGGTTTCTCACTAAAGACGCTTGACCATGCTTCAGTTTTTGATGTCTTGGGAATGAGAATGAGTTTGAGAAAACTGTATTAAAGTCTTCAATAGAAAGGATTAAACCAGAACTAACCTTTAGATCTAAACCTCTCAGGAAGACTAGCTGCCCAGACCAACATTCACTTGATATACTCATTCACACACACAGAGTCAGGCCGCTCAGGGGATCACTTCAGGGCATGAAGCTTGACGGCAATCTTAACTTCCCCATTCCACGGCATATCAAACGGAACTCTGGAAGTGTGTGAGATTCGTCTGAAGAATGGTCCATTATCACCATGTCCCACCACAGCACATCAAAGAGCTCATTCCCCAGTCCTGACCACAGCTACGACTGCCTCTAAAGGACACTCATCAGCGCTGTCACCCCTTTTATGCAGAACTGACACAGAGCAATGCTGTTTAGCTTCAGTCGCAGAGCATGCTGGGATAGCTGCTCATCTCTTTACATTCAGCAGAGGAGAGGAGGTGAACTCTGCCATCTGGAGCTGGCTAAGGAAGTGCTGCATATTACCAACGGTTACATCATTATACACGGCCGGCACACTCACACATGCCGCCCCAGAATGAGTGTGCTTGCTGAATAAAATTCGCTGTCAATTAGAGGAACCGGAGTAAGTCTCTCAGCTGTACAAATACACAACCAGGAAAAAAAGGCCTTGGAGAGCGAAGAGAAGGAGAGCTTGTGGAAAAGGAAAAGCGGGAAAACACTTGTAATTGCTCACGAGCTCATGTTCTGAAGGGTGGGTATGTGTGTACTCAAAATGATAGAGATTTCTTGTTTTGGTTCGAAATGAAAATCAAGCCATCTCATAAACATGTTTTCTCGCTAAAACTAGCCGGCAATTTCTAACATTTCCATATTTACGCCCACCGCCATTTTTAAAAGAGCACCGATGACAGGGAACTATCCGTGTTTGCTCGCATATTAATAAGCTGTTGACCTGATGCATGTTGCTCTAGATTAAGATGGTCGGGCATGGTAAACAGCAACTTGTTTTAGAATTCCGGAGAACTCCTCCACCCCTGCCGCTCTCTTTCACACCATCTCTGTAGGGAGCCTATGCAGTTAGCGGTTAAACAGGCACAGAGACACCCAGCTGGCAGAATGTTCAGCGAAGAGAAAGATGGAGAAGGGAGGCGCGTGGCAGGTGAGGATCGGAGTGTAATTGGACCGAGAGGAACATAGAGATGGAGTGATGCGGGAAAAAGGGCTACGTAACAGCAGAATACAGCTGTCAGTCATGTTTTAGAGCAATAAATACAGTTAAGTTCGCACACAGTTCGGTTATAACCAAGTGTGACAACCGAATTCTGCAACCAGGGAGCTGACTTCTGTGTTTTTTTCATGTGGGGTTTTAGTAACTCATAGAAACAAGGCAAGGCAAGGCAAGTTTATTTATAGCACATTTCATACTCTATGGCAATTCAAAGTGCTTTACATATAAAGGAATAAAAATAATCAATTCCTTGCGTTGCTTAAACAGAGATATAAGCAACGCGTCATTGGAGGGTTTTAGATGGCCAGTATCACCGATATTGATACTGTTACAAATACCACAAGGAGTTTAGGGTTTAATAGGGTCTGTTTTTCAAATGATCAGGATGCTTTTTGTTTAGAATTTATTCACAACAATTACAGAAACATCTTTAACGCCTTTATGTACAAAGATCACCAACGGCCCCAGATTATTGTTGTTCAACATTCATTGCACTTTAAAACATCACACTCTTACTTGTTCGGGACAAACTGTGTATCATTAGAAAGATTAATGACTCCAGCTTCGATATTTGACCACTGTGTATGATAACTAGGTTGAAGTGACATTCATTTCTTAATTTATGTCAGGAGTGCAAAATAATCAATCTGTAATTTTAGATATTTTGAATAGAATATCAATTTACTTGCATCTGCTGTGGTTTATTTGTGTTCACATACATGCACTAGACAGTGTCCATTAGGGCTCTTAGACCAAAAGTTTGTGTATTTGGAGAAATATGTATTTATTCTCACATGTTTGCAAAATATTTCGTCATACAGAATAACATTTCTGTTCATTTCCCACTGAATTTTGCAACCTGAAGAGCAGAAAGAGTGTTCAGAGCGAGCTCTGTCTCTCCTTTTCGGGGTTTGTGTCACTTGTGATCTCAGCGCTCTCTCATTCGGCCTACAGCTGTCAGTCATCTTATGTGGCATAACTTCTTTCTGGATGACGCTGTCTTGTGCACTTCCTTGTTCACATTAGATCGTGATCGAACGTTGATACAAACACTCGATGGTGGTTTAAAGTGAGTTTTGAGGAAAAGGGTAATATTAATCTTTTAAATTCTGTTCTATTCCATAAACTAATTTGTAAAAAAAAAAAAAATGAACTTAAGGTCACAAAAATATGCACCTTTTTGTTTTCAAGAAAGACTTCAGATAATACGTGGATTAATGTACAGTGAGATCAAAGTGGTGTTGATGGGCAAGCCATGTAATGCCAGAATAAAGGCTAATAATGGCTGAATACAAACAAAATAATAATGATAACATAATAATGAAGATTAAGTCTCATACAGTTACAGGTGTGGAAGGTTCATAAAGTGAGAATAATATAACATGAATTGAGCAGTTCTTCTCAGCAGACATTAGTGGGTGTTTAAAGGGCAAAAAAATTAGCAGTATTATTTAATTTAATTTAGTTATTTACAATTTAGTTTAGCCTTCTCTAAATACTTTTTGAGCACAATTGTGGCTTCTCTTTAATTGTTGTTAAACCACATAATATTGTTGTGTTTGCGTATGTATTAATCATATTAATAACAGTCTGAGTAATTCTGAGTCTTGAACTGTAAACTCTCAAGTTTGGACTTTCTAAATAAATGTTGGTCAAGTGTCTATTTATAATTACCAGCAACCTTTTTATTTTGCCAAAATGGGGTGTGTGCAGTAAGTTGTTAATAGAGTTTTTGCATTTAACATATTCATGCCCTATACCATTCGAAAGTTTATGGTCTGTAAGGTGTTTGTAATGTTTTTGAAAAGTCTCTTATGTTCACCATTTGTTTGACCAAAAATACAGTAAGAACAGTACTGTGTTATTTAAAAAAAAAAAAAAAAAAAAAAAAAAATCTATATTTTTTGTTACTGCTTATTAATAGGTAGTAAGTTATTACGTTAAGGTATTGGGTAGGATTTGGAATGTAGAATAAGGTCATGCAGAATAAGGATTTAATATGTGCTTTATAAGTACTGATAAACAGCCAATATCCTATTAATATGCATGCTGATAAGCAACTAATTAATAGTGAGAATTGGATCCTAAACTAAAGTGTTACCAATATTTAAATCCCTGAAATGGCAAAGATGAATTTTCAGAAGCCTTTACTCCAGTGTCACATGATCCTTCAGAAATCATTCTAATATGCTGAATTGGTTCTCAATAAATATTGTTTTATTATTATCAATGTTTTATTATTATTAATGATAAAAAATAAATAAATACATAAAAAAAAAAAAAAATTGTGATCCTTAATACATTTTTCATGATTCTCTGATGAATACACAGTTCAAAATAACAGCATTTGAAATATTTATTTTTTTGGTAGCATTATGAATATCTTTACTGTCACTTCAAAACAAAAGCTGTAATTATTTCAATTGACTTTCCTGTGTTATGGAAGGCACTATCTTTTATATTTACTTTTATAACTGTCACTTTGGTTACAGGTGGTATTCACAATTATAGTATTATTCAAGAAGGGGCTTGTCATCGTTTGTGTGGACGGTCTGTAACTGCAGAATTCGAGAGTCACGCCTGTTAGTAAATACGGTTGTCAATCCCAAACACTGAATGTGTGAATGTAGCCAAGGTGGCAGAGAATGAAATTAGGAGAGGATGAATTGAGAGGGAGAAAGAGATAAAAAAGGGGAAAAAGAGGGAAAGAAATAGGTATTAGCTGCGGATCAGAGAGTGTTAAGGGGAAAACTCACTAGAGGCAGAAACATAGGAAAGAAAGAAGGTATTAAGTGGGACTAAGATACTATGAGTGAGAGATGGAGGGAGGAAGAGAGGGAGTGGGGGAACAGGGATGAGAAGGTTGTTTGAATGAGGAAGGTGGCAGAGAGCTGATTTGAGGGCATAAGGATGGGCTTAGCACAGCTGAGCTATTCGAGCTGCATATCTGAGGCGGAATAGAGGATTCCTGGAGTTTCACTTTAATTCCATTAATACAAAGCCATCAGAGGCTAGATTGAGGCACCCACCTGGGGAGAACTAAACCTCCTCTGACTAAATCTCTTGCTGGTTTTCTGTGCCACAACCACACGACTAATGCAGCATGTGACTCAACCCTTTCAGTCTTTTACAGAAATATTCTGTGTTAAGTACAGCTTAAGGTTTAAGGGCCACATTTGTGATGTGTTGTTGGATGGTAAATACCAAAAAACAAAACACAAAATTTTACCTCTAAAAATGTTTTTGAGTGTAAATGTAAAGTAATTGTGTATAAGATACATAAAATATTAAATTAGCCATTGCAAGACAAAAACAGGCAACAATTTCATTTCAAATTTGTTTAATGTAATTTCCACCACGTTATCAAATATTTTAAGATTGATATTTGAGATTTCAGCTTCACTCAATTAGTAAAAATGCATTAACAGTAATATACTTGTACACTTACTTTGGAAGTCTAATGAGGCAGGGCAGAGGGTGAAAGATGAAGCCTTTAGTTTTGATAAACCACTAAAATGAATATTTCAGTAAATGTGTTTGTCATTGAAGTTCTGAATTGTCCTTTCGAAGTGGTGCAATATTACTTCTCTAGGTGGATGAGCTTCTGGACAGGACGTCCTGTGGGTGAATTGTGTAGGTAGCAGTGTCCCAGTTTGAACGCTTTCTTTCTTGATAGTATTAAAGACTAAGAAGATAGTATTAAAGTCCCTGTAAAGGCAATTCTAAAAACACATTAACACATTATAAATGTTAGAAATGTATTGCTGAATCATATTACAAAGACTGTGAACTGTGAAGTACTGAATTGTGGAGTTAGACCGTTAAACAGTTTTTCACCATTGCTGTGTTCCGGATTTTTTGGGCGGGGCTAAAACGGGGGCTCGATGACGCACTGGAGCCCCTGAGCTCCTGGACACGCCCCTACTTGATGACGCACTGGAGCCCATTCACATCAGTTTGCAACTCAATCGCGAGTTACTGTCAGTACTATTAGTTACTACATCCTACAGTTTGCTAGCTAGCTATGCCTTCGTCACGGAAATGCGTATTACCTGGATGCGATCACGTACAAAACAGATCGGTGTCCTTATTTTAATCATATCAACAAGAGGTGGATTAATTTTGTGAAGAGCCACCTTGACGGAGAGCTGAGGATCACCGCCAAAACCCGCCTCTGTAGTGATCATTTTACACGGGATAGTTTTATAAACTTTCGTCGGAGACAACTGGGATTCATTCACTGATAATCCGCTGTTACTGGTGAATGTGGCTGAACCGACTATCTCCCGCCTCGGCCTTCATCCTCCCGTTGCGCCGACAACTGGTGCCATCATCGGCAGTGCATGCCCACCAATGAGTGTAAGTTGCCTTGTGTGCTTATGTTATAATTATAGTAGGTAGTCCAGGCTCGAACATGTATGGCTTTGTAAAACAAATCAGCTAAAAAAAGCAGCTAGGAGCATCCTTTCCGGCTGTAGCGGTGACAGTTGAGTGTGGCGAGTCGACGACAGCGAGCTTTCCCGCGAGTGGGCGTGGTTTCAGCGCAGCCAGCGGACACGCCCCCAGGGTTTGAGAGCAGAGACTACTGCTCATTTTTTCAAGATTTTGATCACTTATTTTATGTACTTGCCGGCTTTTTTTATCATTCAAATTTGGCTGGGTGGCTAATAACACATTTTTCTGTGGTGTGACAAACTCAGAACACATACTTAATTTTGACTTTACAGGGACTTTAAAGATTTAGTACATCTCAAATCACAGTATTTGGTCCATCCATACATGCATTTTGTTAAATATTGCCCTTAACCCCTTTTTGGTGAGAGCAGTACTTCTTAGACTTGTCAACGTCGGTTGCAGGTAATGATGGAATCAAAAAGTCTGGATCTAGGCACAGCAATTCTTTTAATAAAACAAAAACTCAATAACAAGATACTCAGGAAACTAGAACTGGCAAAACATGAACAGAACAACCCAATTATATCTAACAAAGACAGGGGGAACAGAAAGCGGTTGTAACCAGGGCAGAGCAGACTGTGGGAGGAACCAGGGCGGAACCCCTAGCAGGAGGGCTGGGACGCAGGCCCATGGCAGAGTCGAGGGAGGAGCCATGGTGGAGGCTTGGTAGCTGGAACCAGGGAGACAACTGACGAAGATGGGGCTGCCCAGGCAGAGACAACAAACAGAAGGGACTGAGCGGACAGGGTAGAGCCACATCGACGAGCAACCGAGGTGGAGCCAGGGTGCCGGAGGACTGAGGCAAAGACAGAGCGACCAAGGAGGAAGGAGGGAAGGAGGTGCCTGCCGGAGCTGAAGGGGTGGAGGGATGAAGCGCAGCTGAAGGCCCAGAAGTCCATGGCGCAGACAGAGTGACGACTGACCAAGGAGAAGATGGAGGGATGAGGAAACCCTGTGGAACCGTAGGAACGATGGTTTCAGGTTGAGCTGAGGGGGTGAGGAGCCACGGTAGAGCCGACTGGTCGACAGGCAGAAGTGGAGTGATGGCCACTGATGTTATAGATGGAGATAGTGGGTAGATACACCAGGGCTGGACTTGTGAACACTCAGCCTGAGGCAAATTATCGTGTATCGAGCAGGAGACAAAGGGCTGAAGGGAGACAGTGCAGACAGGGCTAAAGGACTGGGCAGTGCAGGCGGGGGTTCATAGGAAGGCTTTTCTAGCAGATACTGAACAGAAAAACAGTCTAAAAACAGTTTCTTAGTCCGATATGGGACAGGCAAAAAGTTCTTATATGGCCGGTACAGGACAGGCATAGAACTGAATCCTTGGCCAACGCAGAACAGACAGGAAACTCAGGACAGCCCTCTTGGCCGACTCGGAACAGGCAGGCATTTTTCACTTGGTTTATTCAGAGCAGGCAGAGGAGGTTGGAGTTGGAGGCAGGGCGGGAACACAGACTTTATTAAGCCGGGTGACGAAACAGGCTGAGTGCATGGTGAAATCAGCTCTTCTGAGGTCAGCCGCTGTTGTGGGGGTAGGGCTCCACATCATCCCTTCATACTCCACCAGTAAATCCACAGGAACACGTGACGTTGCCGGCTCACGCACCTGGTCAGACGCGGTTGGCTCAAGCTCTGGGACAATTTGTGTCTCTGGCTTCGGCTCATGCTCTTCTACCGTGGCAGGCTCAGGCTCATGGTCTGCTTTGGGCTCAGGCATCGCTGGTGGCAGTGGCTGGCATGGTGATTTCTTCATCACTCTTGCAGATGATGAAGGGGAACCGTTGTTGAGGAGTACTCTCCTCACGTACTCCTGGAAAGTCCCTTGAGGTCCGTCTCTGGGCAGGCATGCTCTGGTCTTTACGTTAAGGCCTGCCCTGAAAAATACAAACAGGCTGGCGTCATCATAATGGACGAGGTGTTGTAACTCCTAAAAATGCGCGTGTGTGTCTCTCAAGGGACAGGTTCCCCTCAGAGAGGAGACGAATACGAACCGCTGCTCCATATTTAGTCTGTCTTTTTGTCAGCGTCTCTTGCAGGTAATGATGAGAAAAGTCTGGATCTAGGTGGAGCAATTCTATTAATAAAACAAAAACTCACAACAAGATACTCAGGAGACTTGAACTGGCAAAACACGAACAGAACAACCCAATGATATCTAACGAAGTCAGACCATGAACTGAGGAAAACACATAACTTTAAATACACAGACCAAACCAATCAATTAAATTAATCACAGGTGCAAATGAAACAATGAAACAGATGTAAACCAAGGAAACTAAGCTAAAACATGAACAAATCCAACACCAAAACACAGCAAACATAGATAAACCCTGACAAGACTACTCCTAAGTCTCCTCTCACCAAAGCTGCATTTACTTGAACAAAAATTCAGTAATACAATTTGAAATCATTTTTACAATTTAAAATAACTGTTTTCCATTTTAGAGTATTTTAAAATGTATTTTTGTCCTCTGATGGCAATGCAGAATTTTCAGCAGCCATTACTCATTATTTTTTAAGTGTCACACTATCCTTCAGAAATCATTCTAATATGCTAATTTGCTGCGTAAGAAAAAAATCTTATTATCAATGTTGAAAACAATTGTGCTGCTTAATATTTTTGTGGAAACAGAGGAACATTATTTTGATGAATAGAAAGTTCAGGAGAGCAGCATTTATTTGACCTAGAAATCTTTTGTAAATGTCTTTACTGTCACTTTTGCTGAATTTAATGCATCTTTGCTGAATAAAAGTATTAATATATTTCAAAAAAATATATATATATATTACTGACCCCAAACTTTTGACTGGTAATATACAGTGGGGAGAACAAGTATTTGATACACTGCCGATTTTGCAGGTTTTCCCACTTACAAAGTATGTAGAAGTCTGGAATTTTGATCATAGGTACTCTTCAACTGTGAGGGATGGAATCTAAAACAAAAATCCAGAAAATCACATTGTATGATTTTTAAGTAATATATTTGCATTTTATTGCATGACATAAGTATTTGATAAGTATCAGAAAAGCAGAACTTAATATTTGGTAAACCTTTGTTTGCAATTAGAGATCATACGTTTCCTGTAGTTCTTGACCAGGTTTGCACACACTGCAGCAGGGATTTTGGCCCACTCCTCCATACAGACCTTCTCCAGATCCTTCAGGTTTCGGGGCTGTCGCGGGGCAATACGGACTTTCAGCTCCCTCCAAAGATTTTCTATTGGGATCAGGTCTGGAGACTGGCTAGGCCACTCCAGGATCTTGAGATGCTTCTTACGGAGCCACTCCTTAGTTGCCCTGGCTGTGTGTTTCAGGTCGTTGTCATGCTGGAAGACCCAGCCACGACCCATCTTCAATGCTCTTACTGAGGGAAGGAGGTTGTTGGCCAAGATCTCGCAATACTGGGCCCCATCCATCCTCCCCTCAATACGGTGCAGTCGTCCTGTCCCCTTTGCAGAAAAGCATCCCCAGAGAATGATGTTTCCACCTCCATGCTTCACAGTTGGGATGGTGTTCTTGGGGTTGTACTCATCCTTCTTCTTCCTCCAAACACGGCGAGTGGAGTTTAGACCAAAAAGCTCTATTTTTGTCTCATCAGACCACATGAGCTTCTCCCATTCCTCCTCTGGATCATCTAGATGGTATTTGGTAAACTTCAGACGGGCCTGGGCATGCGCTGGCTTGAGCAGGGGGACCTTGCGTGCACTGCAGGATTTTAATTCATGACAGCGTAGTTTGTTACTAATGGCGCTTTTCCATTACCAGTAACAGCTCGACTCGACTCGCCTCGTCCCGTCTCGGCTCGCTTTTTCGCTCCGTTTTCCATTGCAGATAGTACCTCCACAATAATACCTGGTCGTCATAGCGACGCCGCAGGAAACTGCCATTAAAAGCCTAACTCGTTCATCGTAGCGGCCAAAGCTTAATCTTCTACCAGACACACACCCGCTACCCCCACACACAGGACAATGGAGGAAATCGAGTGTATGCTGTTTTTGGATGTTTTTGTTTTTGCTGTTTTTTATTCAGGATACTCCGTCTGGCGCGTGCAATGATGACGCAGTGAATAGTGACGATTATCTCTGACCAATCAGCAGTCTGCCGTGTTTTCACGTCACATTTTAGTATCACCTCAGCTCTCTCAGAACCTCGCCGGAGGTGATACGAAAAATAGTACCTGGAAGCAGGTACAGGTACAACTTTTACACAGTGGAAAACCAAACAAAGGCGAGTCGAGGCGAGGCGAGGCAAGCCGAGGCGAGCTGGTACTGTGTAGTGGAAAAGCGCCATAATGGTTTTCTTCGAGACTGTGGTCTCAGCTCTCTTCAGGTCATTGACCAGGTCCTGCCGTGTAGTTCTGGGCTGATCTCTCACCTTCCTCATCATCATTGATGCCCCACGAGGTGAGATACTGCATGGTGCCCCAGACCGAGGGAGATTGACCGTCATCTTGAACTTCTTCCATTTTCTAATGATTGCGCCAACAGATGTTGTCTTCTCACCAAGCTGCTTGCCTATTGTCCTGTAGCCCATCCCAGCCTTGTGCAGGTCTACAATTGTATCCCTGATGTCCTTACACAGCTCTCTGGTCTTGGCCATTGTGGAGAGGTTGGAGTCTGTTTGATTGAGTGTGTGGACAGGTGTCTTTTATACAGGTAACGAGTTCAAACAGGTGCAGTTAATACAGGTAATGAGTGGAGAACAGGAGGGCTTCCTAAAGAAAAACTAACAGGTCTGTGAGAGCCGGAATTCTTACTGGTTGGTAGGTGATCAAACACTTATGTCATGCAATAAAATGCAAATTAATTATTTAAAAATCATAAAATGTGATTTTCTGGATTTTTGTTTTAGAATCCATCACTCACAGCTGAAGAGTACCTATGATAAAAATTGCAGACCTCTACATGCTTTGTAAGTAGGAAAACCTGCACAATCGGCAGTGTATCAAATACTTGTTCTCCCCACTGTATATGTAGTTTGCATGTTGTATTCACTAATGTTCTCTGCATAATGTTTCATAGCACTGAAAAGACTGTGATTACAGGCATGTTTGATGTGTGTCAGTATGTGTGTGTGTGTCATGTTTCTGTACGATAACTCTAAGGGACTGTGAGACCGGTGATCAGAGGTAATCTTAGCTTCTGGCTACACTTTCACTGCTCTGTCAGCTTACAGCCCCCCACTGACTCGACCCTCTTTCTTTCTTCTTCCTTTGTTCTCTTTCTCTCTCTCTCTCTCTCTCGCCTGCTCGCTCACTGCCATTTTAGTTGTCCCAATTGAGCAGTGTGCCTCAGCTTCATCTATTTGTCTCTACAGGTATAATTTCTACTGTCATATTTCATCTTTTTGTATGAAGAGCTGTCAGTCACTTTCATAGTTCTATATTTTTACTCTCTCCCTGTCTTTTTCTCTCTACGTGTGATGGGTGAATTAATCAGCAGTTGCTCTGGGCATACCCTGAGTTTGACTGGCAGTTCTGTCTGGTCAGCACTCAGAGGACCAGGCTATAACTAACACATTGGGTCAATACACACTCACAGACACACAAACACACACACACACACACACACACACACACACACACACACACACATTTATAACATACTCTCACACACACACTTACAGGTACCAATAACTAGCTGGTTTAAGGAACAGCCTGGGGTGCGATCAATACAGTTCACATACATGGGAAATTACAGGAGATCTCTGTTATACACACACATATACACACTTTGGTCCTGTGCCATGTTGACTTCAGCTCTCCCATGATATACACTCAACTATCTCTTTACCCTTGCATTACCTGGACAGTTTTTCTTTCTTGTTCTCTCAGTGGGGAACATGCTCTGTTATGACACACCTCAGATGGTTGGATTTCAGTAGTTTTGATAATCCCACAGTCCTATTTAAATTGGCTGTACTGTATGTCAAGTTGTGCACACTGTCGTTCAAAAATGTGAGGTCAGTAAGATTTATTTATTAAAACAAGAAAATAAAACTTTTATTCACCTAGGATGCATTATATTCTTTAAAAAAATATTTAAGACATTTGTAATGTTACAGAAGAATTCTATTTCAGGTCAATTCTGTTCTTTTGAACTTTCTGTTCACCAAAGTATAATGAAAAAAATGTATCACGGGTTGCACAAAAATATATAGCAGCACAACTTGTTTCTTGAGCAAAAAAAACTGAATGTTAGAATGATTTCTGAAATATTTCTGAAGGTCACTGAAGGAAAATTCCGCTTAAACATTTGACATTTTAACAATATTTCACACAATATTGCTGTTACCTTGGTGAGCATAAGACATTACATAAGTATTATAGACCGTTAGTGCAAATATATGGGTGTTTCTTTGAAACTTAATATGTGAAAATCTATTTTAAAAGATTGAAAGACTTTTGAACAAATTGAACAAATAACTATTGAACAAATAACACTCATGAACAGAATATATTGATTGCACATCATTTCTAGTCAAGCTGTAATTTTGACAAATTACTATTAAAAGTGTTAACATATTATTTAATTATGTATTCTGGATACATAAAATGTAAACTATAAAATTAGCATTAGCAAGACAAATTATTTTGGATATTTTATTCCAAAAATGTTTAAAATGGGATTTTCCTCCAGATAATTACAGATGTAATTTGTGATGTGGATGAAGAGTTCTTAATTAGTTATGAAAATGTGTGTGTTAGTGAACATTGTAAGTAAACTTGTTTTGGTTTAGTAGATTGAAAAGTATGTTTAAGAAAGTTTGTTATTTTAAAGTCTAGGGGGCCATATACCAATATCCTGTCATGTATTTCAGAGCATTCAGTGAGAAATGTAGTCTGGGACATGATTTTATTCACCTGGAATTGTTTGCATCATGGCCTTAGAGTGGAGCCAGACCTGAATGTGAGTCTGCTAAAACAACGTCTAAATAGCTGTTTTGTTTAAGTGATAGCTTGCGGAAAAGAAAAGTTGTCATTTTAGAATAGCGATACTTGCCAGGAGGCACCAAATATACACAAACATGGGGTCATTTTACATTTTGCTTTTGATTTGACCACCAAGAGAGAGTCAAAGACATCCATAGAGGTCTACAAACTCTCAAATGTCTGCTTCTGCTTAACAGTCACAGGCTGTTTCACATCTCTGAATGAGTCCTCATCTAAACTCCTCCCAGGGAACCACATGAGAGGAAGAAAGACACTCTGAACAAAGAGCAGAGAATTGTGGAAACCAGATAAACTGTTGAAAGAGACACGAAGAGACTGTGCAGAACAAACAGTGCAAGACAGAGAAATACCATTGGATAATGGAGAGGTAGAAACACTCCAGAATCAACTTCTTGTTTTTTTTTTTAAGCAGGATTTGCGAAATAGGACACAAACGGAATGCTTGATGTCCCCCGGGCCTGGATTTATAAAAATCACAACAACGGGACAAAAATGGCGACCAGAATGCACACGAGGGACAGAATGTTCGAACTCAACCAAAACACACATTCATCTACATACACGCACACACTAGGGACGTCGTGTCTGAACACCATCTAACACACTCTCTTCCATAACATACTAATCATCCATTACTATGAAAATGAGAGGGAAGAGCGATTTGCATGAAGCCACAAAGTGAATTGAAGGATGGCTTGGAAATGAGACGGTGTGCCAGATGTAGTATATTTACATTTAGAGCATTTAGTTTGCCACTTAGCACACAAGCGTCGCCTGTCAAAACTCTTAACGCTGATGGATAACTGCTGCCATTTGACGCAGGACTTGCGTCAGATATGAGTCTCCACGCTGATGCAGCAGAAGCTCTAGGAATGTTCAGGCCTGTGTAAAGTGACGTTTGTTTGGCACGGATTATCAACTAGCGTCCAAACGATTATATACATGTTCCTCAGCCTAAAGAGAGATGCCTTACCGATGATTTCATAAACATCAATCGAGGTGCAAATTGAAACAGACGTTAGGTAATAAAGCATGGAGAAGCCACATTTCCACTGCTATCCAATTCATCCTTTTGCTGCTAATACTACAAGCGGATATACTGTATGTATCTGTCTGGTTTGCGGTAATGCAGCATGGCGACTAAGTTAATCACACACCAGAAAATGACTCTAATCAGCTAACTCTGGGCAAATAGTCCATTCACATTACAGCTCACACATTTCTTCTCTTCTTTCATGATCTGATATGACTCGCCTGGAATCTGGTTTTGGTAATCCCACATTTTTAGCAGTCCTATTCAAGATCTAATCTTGTGTAACTACAGTAAAAAAAAAAATATTCGCTTTTAAAACGGGAAATATTATTTGTTATACTTTTAAAATGATGGCCACATTAAAATTATAGCTCACACTTGCCTGTGTGTGTAATAGCACACATATATTATGTACCTCTGCGCTCTGGGTTTATCGTTAAAAGTCAATTTTTTGGCACAGAATACAGTACATGAATAATTATATTAGATAACCATATTGTGCTTTAATTTTTAATTTTTTATTTACATTTAGTCAATTAGTCTGCTGCTTAGCATATACCCTATACGTATAATCTTACCTTTTTATACTTATAAGATTTGTGCATTACACACGGATACTTCCTGAGGTCTTACTGTAGCTAAACTCAAAATCAGACACTGTGAAAATAGTCTTGGTCAAAAATTTTCTAAATTTATTTCATTTATTCTAAGAATGCATAATATATAAGTTTTCAGACAATCTTATTTATTTTTATTTTGCTTGATATTGGATATATATCCTCCAGTATTGGATATTTCATTATGTTTGCACATTTTCCCTATTTACATTTCAATTGTTTGCTGTCATTTAATGCTAATAGTTAATCTTTAAAAACACAAAAAAAATTAAAAACAAATCTTGACATTAATGTCCATTTTTCGTACAAAACATTATAATATTGTGATGCCTTAATTCAGCTTTTCAAGTCATTTATTTTGTGTATTTATTTTATTTTAAAGTGTTAATATTTTTTTTATTTCGACACAGTGTAATTTTGGACATAACATTGAAATAATTGTCGTAATCGATTATCATTTAATATTGGTTCATCCCTATAGTTGCATTCAGTGTTATTTTAGTAGTAGGGGAGAGCGGGGCACAACCTAACACATTTTCGTACAGTTGCACTGAAAGTGACAGAAGTGCAAATGTTACAACTTACCCCATATGCAGGGTTAATTGTAACAGACAGAGGGGTTAGTTGTAACACTTGTGTGTAACACACATAATTCAGTACTATTTTATCTGTATAGTTTGATATTTTTTGTGCATCTGTATAAATAGATATCCGTACATCCATCCCTCATCCAATCATCATTCTATTATGGATCAATATCCATATATTTTTGGGTGAACTATCTCTTTAAGGCCTGTTCAAGTTTGATGCATCCAGTGTTGTTGTCAAGTATTCAATTATAAACTATTTATTTGTAATTCAATTATTATTTTATAGCAACTTGAGGGTGAGTATCCTAAATTATGACAGCATTTTAAGATTTGGTTGAACTATCCCTTTAAGTGTCTGTTAATATTCTATTTATAGATTCATTCATGTGAGAATAGTCTGTGTTAAGTGTTTTCGATAAGGTGGGTTGTTTGCAACGTGTGTAGTTTGGTCCAATGCCCTCTCCCTGACCTCTGCTACAATGGTTCTTTGTACTGTGTGTTAGATTGAGGATAATGTGTAGCCCCCAGAGCTGAGAGGTGTGTGTGACTGTGTTTATACGTTCCAGACAGCTTACTTTACAATTGTGAAGGGTTTCAGATAGAAGCAAAGGTGAATATATATGTGTGGTCTTTGCTGAATGACCAGTGGTTTAAAAAGCCCATTCATACAATCATGTTAAAGTGATGAGGTGATGAAATGGCTGGACTAATTGCCATTCTGAAGAGAAAAAACAGAGACAAGAAGCCCTTTCATGGGGCTAAAGTGTTATATTACTGCTTCTGACATTGTGCTTACAAAAATCAATCTCTCTCTATTTCGCTTTTTTTTTTTTCCTCACACTTTCTCACACCCCCACACACATGCTGGTGGTAATTCTGCTTGACATTCTTAAGGCCATATGCTTTACATCACTGAGAGCCACTGGTTTTCATTGCTACAAGAACATTTGAAACCCATCAGTGAGACACTAACAAGGCATGCCATGTCTGTTTAGATTAGGATTGAAGAGACATGATTTAAGACCATCTTTCTTTCATAATTCTCAGTCTTATACTCAGAGACATTGATACTGGTCTAAGATCAGCCCATACTCAAACCACACTGTCACATGCTATTCATCAACCGCTGTCAGAAAAAAAAATTACAATTACAATGCTTTAATACATGATCACAAGGATAGAATTTCCATCTGATATTCCAAAAACCCAGTGGCATTCCGGGGGGCAGATAAGGACCACAGATCACATGGGGATTCCTGTCATGTTTCATTATAAGGACATGTGTGCTGTGGTTAGACCTTTTCGTTAATGAACACATACTGTATACTGATCTACTACAGTTTTTTGTTTTGTTTTTATTCAGGAAATTTTCTTTACATTCCAGATGGGCAACCTAGAAATGTACAGCTAAGTTCTGTTAGGATACTTGTAAAGCGCATGCAAATTGGAATTTACATAGTGCAAAATAAAGCAATACATGGCTCATTCATTCATTCATTCATTCATTCATTCATTCATTCATTCATTCATTCATTCATTCATTCATTCATTCATTCATTCATTCATTCATTCATTCATTCATTCATTCATTCAGCATTCAAATACAAACATGGACCTCTAAGTCTTCTTTTTTAATGACTGTTCAAGTAGTTGTTTAGTAAGTGATCACCTAGCAACCACCTATAAACTGCATAACAACACTTAAACACCTTAGCAACTGCACACCTTAGCTCTAATGAGTTTTGCAAGAGCAAGCACAACTCACATTTTCTTCAGAAATTGTACATATGCCAATTTTACAGTACATAGAGGAGAGCAATAATTTTATGTAACTTTTAATGTAACATTAACACTGCCATTCAACAGTATGCGGTCTCCAAGGCTGGATTTTTTTAATAAAAAATTCAGGATGCTTTTATAAACAGCATTTATTTGAAATAAAAATCTTTTGTAACATTATAAATGACTTTACTGTCGCTTTAGCTTATGCATCTTAGTTTAATTGCTGAGAACTATAATAGAATTATTATAATTCTTTTTAATTCATTTTTTTATCAAAGAAATTCTTACCCAAACTGAAGTATAATTTGGATTTAGGTAGTATTGAACTTACTAGAACCGAAAATATTGACCATATGGGTTCCTTATAAAATGGGGGCTGTCATTTTTTAGGTGTTAATGTAGTGTAATTATTAGGAAAATTATAATGTGATTAAAATGTGTGCAATTAATCATTCTCCATGATCTGTGTAATATAATGTGTTAATATAGCATACAAGTTTTCACATACTTTTAAGTGTTCATCAAGTTTTGTTTCACATACAACACACACACACACACACACACACACACACACACACACACACACACACACACACACACACACACACACATATATATATATATATATATATAATTTTTTTTTTTTCATTACAGTAGTGTGTTGGTGTTGCACATGACTTTCATTTCCATCCTGTCCTGTATCAGTTTTAGAAGATAATTATATTGGACACAAACACATGTAACTACTTTTGCTATTAGTGCTCAGCTATTCAGAAAACAATCCAGTGTTTCAGAAACTGAACTAATATAATCATTTCCAAAGCTCCGTGCTTGAATGAACACACTGTGAACTTAAACTCTTGTCCTGCACAAAGACACTCTGTGTTACTGTGTTTTTTTTCTTTCCCAGCATTCCATGCTTCATTGAATCAGTGTGTGTGTGTGTGTGTGTGTGTGTGTGTGTGTGTGTGTGTGTGTGTGTGTGTGTGTTTGTGTTTTAGAGTGGACTGTGGATCCCCTGTCCTGAAGGAGACAGCCTGTAATTAGTTTAATGGTTTTAATGGGGAGCTCATTGGCTATAATCAAAGTTAAACTGTTTGCACATTTTTAGCTTAAACTCTGCTCTGTAATCTGCTGACCTGGAGAATGCTTCACAGGTCATTGAGTTGTGTCGGAGTGTGTACATTTTTCTTTTCTTTTTTTCTTCCGGATTTGACTCTATACCGCATTTCCTTAATCACTCAAAGACAAGTTCACCATTAGGGATGCTCCGGTATTAGAATTCTGGCTGATACAAAAAATAAAAATAATAATCATTTTAATTTAATGACTAATGATAATGATGACTAATAAATGACCTACAGTATTCAATTCTGTACAATTTTATCTTTAACGTATGAAAATTCATAGTCATTTTAAAAAAGTACAATACATTGTCAAAATATTTTGTATTAATGTTTTTAAAGAGAGTTATAGAGTGTTAGATCTAAATGTACTAAATGTACTGTAACTACATGTAATTATAGAAATGAGCAATTAAAGGTCCCAATATACTGCAAATGAAATCAAAGAGTGAACTGGTGTGACGTCATTTCAACAAAATTATGCCAAAAAAAAGTTAATTTGGAGTTTGATCTTGTGGGCGTGTTTGTGTCGTTGCCTGATTTGCGTAATTCCTTTAGTGAACCGGGTGCTGAAATAACACGAACAAAGTGCACTTTCATTTAGCATCATTCGTAACCCCCCACAAACCCCCACCCCACCCTGACATTGCTGCTATAATCTTTTTTTTTTTTTTGGTTTGTTTTTTGTAAACTTGTAAGTGATTTTCTTTATTATCAAATTCAAAAAACAGTCTCTATTGATGTTTCCCTTAGATGCAGTTGAAGCCGTGAAGATCTGTTGCTCTCAGCGGGCGACATTTCACTCTCTCCTTTCATCATACATCATCATTAGTTGAGCTTAAATTGCTGGGATAATGAACCATCTAAGCAACATCTAATCTTTTTGGTGTCAGTAATAAAGATATACATTCCTCGTATTAATTTCTGAGGTGGTTGTTCCAGTAAATGACCTATGATGAGGGTAAACATTAAGCACCGCAGTTTGTTATCTCTGTTATACATGCTACAATTCACCAGATGTTCCCTTTTTGGCTGTGATATATCATGTATGTGTCATGCGTCATACATGCACACATTTTGTACATGTTGCAATTGATTTAAGCAGCTGGTTTTTATTATTCTTATTTAGCATATTCCTCTTTAGCTAAGCACTTCGAACAGGCTATTATACAAAAGATAATTCTGTTATATTCAACTCAACACTTGCTGTTTATGGATTTGTCAGTTCTCACTCAATTCATCTCCTCTCTCTCCCTCTTTTCTCTCTGGGTTTGCTATCCTATCGATCTCCATGTTTCCTTGTTGTAGCTCAATCAGTGGAAAAGGCATTAGGTGCGCTCAGGCTTTCAGATGCTCTTTGATTGTCACCAAGTGGCTTTTTCATCATAAAAACATCTCAAATTATAGACTGGGTAATGAGCCAACGCACACGCACATACATATACACACAGCCATCAACTGTTGGCCTGATTCCACTTAAGCAATCTTGCTTCCTTTGAGCTCATTTCAATAATAAAGTGTATTTGAATGAGAGATGCTTTTTGCTTGCCAGGCTTCAAGAGGATGAAAGCTACTATGAGAGCTTTCGACAGAAGCTCACCTTCCACAGCATCTTTACTCCACATAAACATAAGATCACTACACTACGGCTTATTTGCTCTGATATCAGCCCCTGTTTGTAAAACCTTAAATATTCAACTGGTAATGACCTTCATGCAATACATTCTTGTATTAAAGATCTGTTGGCTATTTTACTCTACAGAAATTAGGCAGCAAGGCTGCTAAGAAATTATAAAAGCCATCAATTGAATTAAATGCACTATTTAACTATTTCTCAGTAACAAGGTAACATTGATATATAGCCTATATACAGTTCATACCCTAGTAAAACAACCTATACCAAAATCTATTCAAAATACATTTATTTCATACTAAGTAAACATCAAATCAATTAACATATTTATTGACATACTTACTGATATAAAATTATAATTCAACTTTATTTTGGAGTATTTCTTTACAACGCATTCTCATCCTTGGGCGTCATATACTGACGCTTTTGACATTTCGTTGACATCGAACGCACATGGCACCCTTTAGCGTCAATATGACACGCACAGAGCTTTGTTCGGTTATGGGTAGGTTTAGGGGTAGGGTTAGGGTTAGACCGCCAGGAGGCGCCTTCTGGCCCATTTCTATCTGCGTCTCATATTGACGCTAAAGGGTGCCATGTGCGTTCGATGTCGACGAAATGCCAAAAGCGTCAATATATGACGCCTAGGGTTGGGTACCGAAACCCGGTTCCAATAGGGAACCGGTTCCGACGTAAACGGTAGTAACGAGACCGAATAAGAACGAAACTTTCGGTGCCTGATTTCGGTGCCTGACGTTTTTTACCGCCCCCTATAAAACATTTCGCGGCACGAATGATCCATAAAACATCTCCAGTAAACCAGCAGAGCATTCATTTAGTTCGTTTGTTAAATAAGAGACGATCTAGCGCTGAAATGTGTTTTTTAAATAAAGTGATCAAAGTGCTCGTTGCCGCTGCGATCAGTGGCGCGGACGCGGACGCGCGCTTCAATACGTTGTGGAGATCGATCTATTTAAAAAAACTACAAATGATTAGAACCCAAAACCTCTGACAACGCTTGACTAAAGTTCAAGTTCAGCTGCCAGTGTTCCTCTTCGGCTAAGTCTAGTATTTTAATGCCAACTGCAAATCTTGCATATCAAGTATGAAGTATATCAATATCAAGTATATTTATATGAGGCTATACTGTGTGTGTTAAATATTTCTGCTCAGTGTCAGTTATTTCTCTGTTTTGTGAAAGTCATAATATGAGAAGACAAAATTTTGATCTTAACTCAAGTGTTTTCGGCTACATCAGTAGCCTTTTAAACGGCACAATTTTTCATTTAATCAGAAATCAGAAAATCTTTTTCAGAAAATCTCTCTCACACACACACACACACACACAGAGGTATTATTTTTTTGATAAAGTGTGTGTGGTTTAGTTTTCTTAAGTACCGTTTCAAGAACCGTTTAAGCACCGGAACCGTTTGAAAAATACCGAGTAGGTAGGCTACTGGTATCGGATAAAACCCAACCAATACCCAACCCTAATGACGCCCTAGGATGAGAACGGGCTGTTCTTTATTGCACAATGCACATTTCTTAAAATTACGCCTAAACGGGTTTTAATATCACTATTAATAAGGATTGTATGATCTCTGTATAATTTCAGTCTTTAAATGCATGATATTTAAAGCGTACCTAATCTTTTGGTTCAGAAAGTGTAATGAAAATTTCCATTATATGTCACCTTTTGAACCTGAAGAGTAAGTCTAAACACTCTTGCCTGGTTCTCTACTACATTACATTTATATCTATGAAGCTGATGCGTTATGTCACAATATCTTTTCTGTTCATAGCTCAGGAGAGGTCATGTAAGTCTGTGAGAGCGCCATGACAAGATTGGAAAGATTTCATTCACACTGTGGGCACTTCCTCTGGCCAGTGTCTTTATGCCCTCAAACAAGGCACTTAACCCCTGTTTGCCGCGGGACCGTGCTGTGTCTTCCCCGTTATCCTCTAATCAACCATCTCTGATAAAAGACAGAGTAATACAGGAAGTGACCGAAAGGCATCTGTGCAGTGGATTCTGGGAACGAATGAACTAAATACTCCCTCAAACTTTACCTTAAACACCACAGAGAGGGGGAAAACAGCTAATCGCAAAATGCTAACCTTAACACCTAACTAAGAAAAATAGTCCTTTCGGCGTGTAATTAGATTGGAACGAAGCCAGCAGGAAGGAAGACCCCTGCCAACATTGGCTGTGAGAATTATGACTCTAAACCTCGCTCTACTTAACACCGCCCTGAGCATTTGCTCACATATGCCACAGGCAGCCCCCTGTACGCCCTTATTCCCCATTTAACCACTGTATGAACCCGTCAGAGACACTGCCAGAACAGAACTGTAGTGATTTGTGGTCTTACATATTAATATTAATATTCAGTATTAATATTAATATTGAGTTTTTGGTCACACGTCACCCAAGGTGAGTGTGAGAGTGTCAGATGACTCCTTTACTTTGTTACGGGGCACCAGCCAAGGAATTTACCCTTGGCAGTAAAGAACAATCATGGGAGATTGTTGGCTGAATTAGTATTATATAAATTGGAGGAAGTTCGTGATCTGACCAATCTGAAGGATTTGTGAGATATTGTTAACTTGTAAAGCCTCTTACTGTATTATCAACACAAGGAAGACACAATTCTAATAAAAGGATTTTATTAACAAAAGGATAGACAAGAGTTTACAACTAACAACTACTGAATGGATAATGTGTAAATATATTGATAAATGCAAGTGACTTAGTTGGATGTTACTATGGCAGTTACAAGTTATCTTATGGAAGGATAACTGTAGTTCCTCTGAAAGTAATAAGGTAAACCTTATTCTGAATTCAACAAATAAATTGAGATATTATTTGTTAACTGACATCAGCTATGCAAAATCTAATGCAAATTAGATACTCATATACTGACAATTTGCACCAATGCCAAAGTCTCTGGAAAGAGGTTTATGAGCGGCGACGTCTTCCACTTGCTGAGCTTGGCCGCATTGCAGTGGGAAGAAAGAAGTTGGAATCCATTTCACAGCCTTGAACACAAAGTACTTGTGAACGTTGAACTCCTGGAGCATAGAGAAGGTCCTTATTCTGGAACACACAGATGAAGGAGCCTTGAAGTTAAAGGTTCTAGTGTCTGTGCAGATGAACCTTGTAATCTTGAACACGCAGATGAAGAGAAGATTCTGAAGTCCGTACAGAAGATCCGGGCAATCTAGAACACACAGATCTGGAGGATCTCTGAAGAGATTCTGAAGTTAGTGCAGAAGATCTTGAAAATGGGGGGCGTTGAGCTTATGGTCGTTGATCCGGTTGCTACAGTATTTCCAAACTCCCCAAATTCACTTCTTACAGAACTTCTTTGTCAAGAGGGAGAGAGAACTGGAACTCTGAAACCTTGAACTGGAACTCAGAACTGGAACCTTGAGCTGGCACTCAGAACTCAGAACTGGAACAACTCTTTGTCTCAGAGAGAACCTTTTAATCTCTCCTGAGGAGGAAGGAATTGCAAATTGGCACCTTTCAGATCCAGTGTTTTAACTGGCTGATGCTGTCAGAGGTGGCCAGTGTATAGCTTCTCTTTTGCATGAGGTTCATTTGCATAGCTTAAAGTTCATGTTTAGAACAATGTCCTTAAGGTTTTTCCTATGCATAATTCACTTTCCAAACCAATTAAGACTAACCTAGGCATCATGCTGAAAGTCCAAACATCATTGGGTTATGTTGACCTTTTACCTATGAATTCATGTATACCTTAATAGATAAGTTCGTATATGTATGCATGTACACAAACAGCACTCATTAATACAGTTCTGTTAATAGAAATTGAGAAGATTTGCTCCATTTTGTCCATTGCGTGTCCATTGTGTTTAGAAAATCTGAAAATTGTGTCCGGTTTGGTGAGTCTGAGAGTCTGTGGTCATTCACACCTTGGTCTCAGGACTGAGGGACTGGGCGAACAATGGGCAAATGGTGATGGGATCAGTATGTGATCATTTGCATGCTAATGTCATCATTCTTCCCCTCCACAAATGGTACCAAGCAACTGTCTTTGCAGGCTTATCTCCTAGCCCACCTAGTTCCTTGTCTGTGGAACTTCTTTTGCAGGTGTGAGTCCTGTCCTTTTCATCAAGGCTGAAGAAATCATTATCACGTTGTGATGAGGGGAGTCTGTCCTCATGTTTGCCTGCTGATCACTACAGAACTTACTAAATACGAGGGGAGATTTGGTACATTATGTTCCATGTCAACTTCAACACTGAATAACCGACTGTAAAACCAATCAAACTCTTTGTACATGCTGGTGCTTGACAGCAATGATTACTGGAGACAGTGATCCTAAGCATTTTTGAGTGGAATACTTGATGATGAGGGTTTAGTAACAGCCCAGTTTAGCCCAGGGTGAGTTTAGCATCATGATGCATATTTTGTGTCGAAGGCGATCATAGAATGCATTGTCACAAGCTCAGTAAAAAAATTACATTGTTCAAAATCGCATACTCTTTTTTTTAAAAGTACTTACTCTGCACTTAATACATCCGTCATGTTAGTATTGTGCCCTACACAGTCAGTTGTGTCGCTTCACTGCCATTCACTACTTCTCACCCATGGCTTCATGGGATAGTGGAGTGTCCATTTGATGTAAAGTCCTTCAGAATATTGCCGGAAGTAGTATTCACCCCATACTCTAGGTAATTCTGATACTTTTTGCCTACTGTTTTATTAATATTTTGAATTCAGGCATACTGTTCTTTTCACATACTGTTTTTCACCTACTATATACAGTAGTAGGGACATGTGCATATTCAGATGAAGCCAACGAGTCCAAGATGTTTGGCATGGCAAGAAAAACGTTGAATGTTTTAACCATTATTTTTGTGTTTCTATTTTTATGCTTATTGGGGTTGTTAGCTTAGCAACATGCTAATGTCAAACTCTTGCGCTTCATGTAAGCAGTGTTCGGTTTGAGTTGCTGTAGTAGAGCTTTTCAGTTCAGTCACTTTTGCTGTTCTTTTTTTAGTCAAGATGCAGCCCTAAAAGTCAGCTGCCTAGGCTGTAGGTTTTGGACCAGAGCTAATGTTGTTTTTCTTTCGCTGATCAGACATTGCTTTGTCTTAACACTCAGCACTGGAATGAAGATGGTAATTGAAGCAATCAAGAGGAGGAAATAAATTAAGCTCTTATTGACAAAAAGTATCACACCACAATGCATCATATTAAAATCAAAACACTACATGTATTAAATATTTTTAAATGCAATTTAAAACCATTTTGCTATTGCCTGCGAGAGACAAAATCTCCAAATAAATCGGTGTCTCCTAAACTCCAATTAGATTACATGAAGAGTAAATGAAGACTTTTTGTGTAAATCTTCTGCTTCTCCTGAGCCTATTTCCCCTGTAGAATTTCAGTGGAGATCTCAATAATGTCACTCACTGTTCAGATTTGCTTGAATAACATTTGTTTTCTGAATTACGAGTTACAATTCTTAACAGAGAACATCTGCGATTGATTTAGAAAGGATTGAGATTTCTCTAATTTTTACTAAGATCATAATGTCAGTTGTCTGGTTGTGGGCGTTACAGAAGGTCATGTGTTCTGCTCTGTGCATCACATTGAAAAAAATTACTCTTATCAGATCTGATAATTCTAACATTATGTGGTAATTAAAGGAAGTTTATTTATATTGGCTCATTCCTGACACAGTTACTAGGGTGTTCTCTCAGAACAGTCCATGATCAGATTCTCTTTATTGATTTAACTATTATTTTACGCCTAAAGTTGGCAAATGGTCTAAATCTATTTGGGCAATGCAGGCTATTTAAAATGACAAAAAAATTTACATGTCTGCAGTCTGCAATGAAAAGTCATAGATTTCGATATGTTAATAATTTAAGCTATGCCACGTTGATCTATATTTCTGTATCCTTATTGTATCTGAACAAGTGTCTCATTTTTCTCCCAAGGAATTTTAATATAAATGTCTGAGACCAAATTGATAACAAAACATACAGTGTGATGCCTGAGCTCTCAAAGCGCAACATCTGAGCAATAACTTTTCCCTCAGAGAAAGGCCCACGTGGGGGATGATCTGATGTCAGTGCGCTTGGAGACAGTTAGATTGACGTTAATAAGTGATGAAGACCCTATGTGACACACACACACACACACACACACACACACACACACACACACACACACACACACACACGCACACACACACGCACGCACGCACACACATATAAGGGGTTGATGCTGACCAATGCTTGTGTCCCAGTCCTTCATTCGCCCTGTCTCTGAGCAGTCTGATGCATCGCACACGTACGGCTGACTCACAGGTCATTGCTAAGAGGCCGTTTGTGTGCACCCCTCATCTAGACCAGGAATATGCACAGACTTCATTTTCCATTGAAATCATAGGAAGAGAGCTCAGACCTCTCCTGTGCAAGTCTCATGAGGCCAAATTACCAGTTAAACACGCTCCTATCTGACTTTATCAAGGATTCTGGATCTGAAATGCCTTGAGGCACAGTATTCCGTTTGTAACTGATGAGTTTGGTCGTAAATCTATATGGGTACATAGCCAGCCTTCTCTGAGGATGTGCTGATGTTTGCATGAGAGAAAAGGCTCGCCATCTGCTTCCATCTCAAGTGATTTCTCTTATGGGTCCGCGTGAAAATGAAATCCAACATTCACGAAGTACCAGTGTGCTTGTAAAAAAGTGAGCCATTAAAGTTTTCAATCTTGGCCACACCCTCTTTTCTCATATCTCTGAATAGTAAATTGACAGATCTCCATCTGCTCCACTCATTTTCTGACTTTTATTGGTAGAGTAAAAGTGTTCCATGTGTTCATGAAATGCCAACCTTGTATCCTTACATATAGGGGTTGTATAGCCTGATGGTTAAAGGTACTTTTATTCCATTTAAACTACAGTTTGGCACTTAAAGAACTGATTAAGATGAAATCTGCAGTCATATCAGTGACCTAAACTATTATATAAGGTACACAGCAAAGACTTATCTGTATCTGTATTTTGCAATAACAATCATTTGTATCTTTTCTGTATTCAGTTGGAAGCAGGAGCTTAAACAAGAAATGTTTCAACTTAATGTTAAGAACATTTTAATATGCAATTCTGTTCCATTTACAGTACGGTTTCCATATAGCATTCAGTCACAATATAACATGCTTTTTTCTTGTTCTTGTTTTACATTGGGAAAATAAATATGAATTCTTCTTGTTTGCTGATTGTCCACAGTTTATGTTCTACGTAAATGAATTTCACTGCATAATTTCTAAAGCATAAATATAAATATAATTTCTATTCACATGGCTTTTTTTTTTTTTTGCTTCTTAATTGGGAAACTAATGATAATGATATTTTATCTGTGCATTCAAATCAAATGTGTCATTCAATGAAATGCCTTTTTAAATTATATGAATAATAATGTGAATAATAATGATAATGATAATAATAATAATAATAAACATCAAAATAAATATTTTAAATAAAACAACCAATCAAAAGTTTGTGGTCGGTAATGTTTTTTAATGTTTTTGAAGAAGTCTCTTTATTGATGAAAAAATACAGTACAAGCAGTAATATTGTGAAATATAACTTCAAAGAACTGTTTTCTATTTAAATATATTTTAAAATGTATATGCTGTTTTTCCTGTGATGGCAAAGCTCCATTACTTCAGTCTTCACTGTCACAAGATACTTCAGAACTCATGCTAATATGCTAATTTGCTGCTCAAGAAGCATTTCTTTTTCTCCCCCTTCTCCTCTTTCTTCTACTCGTTTTATCCACCTCTTCCTTCTCCTTCTTCTTCTACTTCTTCTTCTTCTTCTTCTTCTTCTTCTTAGCTGAAAATGGTTGTGCTGAAATAGAAATTTGAATTGTTTGAAATTATTTGAAATAGAAATGCATTATACTTTAAATGTGTTTAGTGTATGTCATTGTTTTATTGCACATTTACAATGCAAGACAAGTGGCATTGCCTGTATCATAAGGCTCTGTTGTAAATTGCAATACTTTTTCCTTGTGCTTGTTGAATGATTTTGTTATTCATAGAATTTATTCTTAATTATGAAATCATTATTAATTAATGTGCCATTTGGGACAGGTTAGTACACGTCATTAGTGAACTATAAGAATCTGAATTGATTGCAGGCTCAATCCCTGCAGAGGTTGTATGAACTATTCACCACAGAACCATCACCATTTATCAAGACACCATCACATTTCCCCTATAGGATCTTCCTTGTGTGTTTTGGATAAAAGTGTCAGCAAAATGACAAATTTGTAAATAATAAAACACCTGAATGCCACCATGTTTGGTTTTGAGTAAAACATGCATTAGAAACTAGGTAAGGGTAGAGGTCAACAGAAAACACTAGGCTTCACTTTGACTGAACTGTTTTAGCTGCTAATTACATTTTGTTACCCATTTTAAGGACGTGTCTGTCATTGTGCAACCAGCCAACCCAGCGTGATGGAGTGTTTTATGCAAATTTAAACACTCTTAAACCATCTCCTTCTTCAGAAAGTGTGTTTTTATGTGTGTTTTCATTTTGTGCTGCTTTGCCAGGAGATTAATGAGAGACGTGATGAATTCAGAGAGAGAGAGAGAGAGAGAGAGAGAGAGAGAGAGAGAGAGAGAGAGAGAGAGAGAGAGAGAGAGAGAGAGAGAGAGAGAGAGAGAGAGAGAGAGAGAGAGAGAGAGAGAGAGTCACGTTCAAGGAGAGTAATGTTCATTAAAAGCGAAGGAGTGAGACAGAAGATAAAAATGAAAAGAGCATGGCTTCACCCCACCCCGCCTACATTTGATGAATAAGAAAATATGCAGTCAGCAGAGGCTTTAAGAATCAAATGAAATATCAATTTAAAGCTTGTTACACTGAATGCCCCTTAGGTGTGTTCACGTTTTCTCGGTTCCTGCCTGCATTAAAGTTTACCTTATGAAAAAGAGACCAGCCGACCGATGGGGACGGCTCATTAGTGGATTTGTTCATCTCATCATTTGACTTAAAGTGATGTCGGTTACAAAAGTGCTTGATGTCGAATTCCAAATCATTGAAAGATAAGGACCTGTTTTGATATTCTGGGAATATTTTGCCTCAAATATTATCTATTTCTCCTTTGATCAGTTGGAGTGGAACCAACTGAAATGATGTGCTACCTGAAGATTTAGTGTTTTTTGCTCACCAAGGCATCCACTTATTTATATATATATATAAATTTACAAATGTGGGGGAGTTGTTACTATTAGAAAATATGAGCATTGTTTTGAGCAACAATTGTTGCCTTTTGTATTCATGTATATGTACATCCCCTGTATTACTGGTGCTCAATAAAAAATGCTTTACAAAAAAAAAAAAATATTATACTCAGTTGAGTTACCTCTGAACGTGCGAGTTGACGCCTAAGCCGCAATCTAGGAGAGTCTCACAAAGAGTCGAACGACGTATCGCCCCCTATCGAACACTATCACTTGGGAATAAGGTCTCACTTGGTAGTAAGGTCTCTGGTGTTTCGCTAAATAACTTATTTCCCTAACTAGCTTGCTGCAGCAATAATCGACAAACAGACTTCAGCAAATGTCCCTTAAATGCTTTAATCACGACCGGAAGAGTTCCCGAGCAGTTCTCAGGGAATCTCTCCCAAGAAGAAGCATGGCCGGATTCCAACAAATTCCATTGAGAATCCCACCGAAAACACAAATACAACAGTTTTTATAGAATAAGGGGTATGGCAAAATGACTTTACATAATTTCCCACAATTTGATTGGTTCTTCATAGACAAACCCTTCTGTTGCTAGGTAATGATTCCTTCATAATCGCAGGGTTTCAAACCTAGTAATTTTTTTCATTTCCCCTATTTGTTATTTTTACACACACACACTCAAAGTCACAAATTTTCCCAAAATGGGGACACATACATTTAGCCAAAGAACATATTATTGTTGTTTCTGCAAGAAAAAAATCCATCACAATGTATACAAATTTACATAGACATTTTTTTTTTTGCGACACAAAGAATTGTCTGCAGACATTACTCCAGTCTTCAGTGTCACATCCTTCAGAAATCATTCTAATATGCTGATTTGGTGCTCAAGAAACATTTCCTATTATTCAGTTAATATTATTATTATTATTATTATTATTCAAAGGTATCAATTTGTTTGGTCAATTATTTTTGCAAATAGTTTATAGGCTCTGACCAACTTTACTTTTTGTCTTTCTAAACATACTAGTTTGAATTTGTAAAATTAATTTACAACTACATTAACATTTGGCGTGCATTTGGTAAACGCTTTTATCCAAAGCTACTTACATTGCATGCAAGGTACAGTGTACATGTCATTGGTTCAGGCATTCTTTGGAAATCGATCCCATGACCTGAGCTCTACTGATTGAGCTACAGGAAGAAGAAAATTCAGTTGCAATTTAAAAAATGTCTCTGCACGTTGAGGAAACACTTATCTAAAGTGGTCAGCTCTGACCTGCTTGACCAAGATTGCCCAACAGTAAACCAGATCCTTTATCCATCTAGACTAGCTTTGACCAATTAACTCTTTCCCCGCCAGGGTTAAAAAAAAAAATAATTGGCGTTTTCGACCATTAAAAAAAAAAAAAATGTCATGGCCCCCATAATATTTTGTTGTATGAATACCTGAACATGCAATATATCAAAAGAAAGAACAGATCCTCTGCTTTAAAAAAAAAAACATTTTATTCTAGCTTAATGTATTATTTTCTTTCTTCCTTTTATCAACACTTGTATGTGGGTAAGTTTAATAAGTCAAAATAAAATAACTTTATTTTAGCAAAAAGCTGAGAAAATCGTGTTTTTGTCAAAGACTACATCCATATCAGATTCAGAACAATGATCAAAACACAGATGGAGTAGATCGAATCCACCAACAGCGCTAATGCTTACACAGTTCTATACCTCGTCCTGGGTCGACATTTCATTCAGTAACATTAGGCAGTTTTGATTTATATGCTGTTCAATAATGATGATCGCATTATTTTACAAAATGCATCTGCTTACATATACTACGCTTGTTTCTGCTTATTCACATGTCTTTTGATCAGAAGATTCAGTGCTCTTTCAGAAGATGTCATAGCGCCTCCTACCGTATAACAGTGAAAACACGGAGAGCCGGAATATTCCGTCAATGGCGGGAAAGCGTTTTCTCACAAATGACGTGAATTTCTGTCAATGGCAGGGAAAGAGTTAATGGCCAACTTGGACAAGCTAGAAACCATGTAAAACTATGCTTAGGCTGGTCTTAGCTGGATTTAGCATCATGACTTTTTAAAAAAGTTGGTTGAGTGTGTGTGTGAATTGAGGAGTCTGTACAGCATTAGTCTCGCGTAGCCAGACCTTCAGACTGACGGCTGAAGGTCTGGAATTCATAGCAGCTTTCTTTGGCCAAGCCCGCCCATAAGGCCGTTTGACCGACATGTCAAACAACCAATTACAGTTCGTTTCGTTCAGCGTCACGTTTCGGGGCGTGGAAATGTCCCCACAACAACAGACCGGCTAGCAACAAGTCAGTCAGCATAGAAAATCAAAGAAGGAGAAGAAAACAAGCAGTAAGTCATTGATCTGTTCGTGCACGTATAACAATAATGGCGTCTGCATTACCACATCTTTTAGCTGATCTTGATAAATGCTCATTGTCACTCATGTAAACGTCTGCGCTTTGTTTCCCGGCGGACCGAAAATAAACGCGACACTCGTGCCCCCTGGAAATCCGATAAAATTCAACCAATCAGCTGACGACTTCGACATTCCTGAAGTGTTTCCAGTTAAGTGTACCATATGCATCAGACGTTTAGCCAACGTTATGTGGGCGTGACGTCTGAGGCTGAGACTAGTACAGCATTAACTTGTTTGTCTTTTCCAGAAATGTGTGTGTGCGTGTGTGTGTGTGTGTGTGTGTGTGTGTGTGTGTGTGTGTGTGTGTATGTGTGTGTGTGTTTTTCTACACCGGTGGGGACTTAAACCTGAATGCACACAGACTCATGGGGACTCGTGTCACCGTGGGGACCTAAATTGAGGTCCCCATGGGTACAAAAGCTTATAAATCATACAGAATTAGTTTTTTTGAAAATGTAAAAATGCAGAATGTCTCCTGTGATGGGTAGGTTTCGGGATAGGGGCAGTGTAAGGGGATAGAATATACAGTTTGTACAGTATAAAAACCATTACGTCTATGGAGAGTCCTCACAAAGATAGTGCACCAGACATGTGTGTGTGTGTGTGTGTGTGTGTGTGTGTGTGTGTGTGTGTGTGTGTGTGTGTGTGTGTGTGTTTGTCTGAGTGTGTGTGTTTGTGTGCGTGTGTGTTGTCTGCTGCCTTTGACACTGTGAATCATCAGATCCTTATGTCCACCCTCTCATCACTGAGCATCACAGGAACTTCCCTCCACTGGTTTGAGTCCTATCTCACAGGTAGGTCCTTCAGGGTCGAATGGAGAGGCGAGGTATCCAAAGCACATCAGCTGACCACAGGGGCTCCTCAGGGTTCAGTTCTTGGACCCTTGCTCTTCTCCATTTACACCACATCACAGGGACACATCATACAGGCACATGGTTTCTCCTACCACTGCTATGCTGATGACACACAGCTCTTCCTCTCATTTCAACCAGATGATCCCACAGTAGCTGCACGGGTCTCAAGCTGTCTGGCGGACATCTCGACATGGATGAAGGAACATCACCTGCAGCTCAACCTGGCAAAGACTGAGCTTCTCGTCCTCCCTGCCAATCCGTCTCTACAACACGACTTCACTATCCAGCTAGATTCATCATCAATCACCCCATCAAGGTCGGTCAGAAATCTTGGAGTAACATTTGATGACCAGCTGACCTTCACAGATCACATTTCAAAGACAGCTCGATCATGCAGGTTTGCACTGCACAACATCAGGAAGATCAGGCCTTTCCTAACTGAGCATGCAACACAACTTCTCGTCCAGGCCCTGGTCATCTCTAGGCTTGACTACTGCAATGCTCTTCTGGCTGGACTTCCATCATGTGCAACTAAACCTCTACAAATGATTCAGAACGCTGCAGCTCGTCTTGTCTTCAACGAGCCCAAAAGGGCCCACGTCACTCCTCTGTTCATCTCTCTGCACTGGCTACCTCTCGCTGCTCGCATCAAGTTCAAGGCATTGACGCTTGCTTACAGATCTACCACAGGCTCAGCTCCCTCCTACTTTCACTCACTCCTACGAGTCTACATCCCTACCAGAAGCCTGCGATCGGTCAACGAGCGACGTCTCGTGGTTCCATCACAGAGAGCCACAAAATCACTTTCCAGAACATTCTCATTCACAGTTCCATGCTGGTGGAATGCTCTCCCCACCCTTATCCGGAATGCAGAATCCCTGGCAACATTCAAAAGACAGCTGAAAACCCATCTCTTCCATGAGCACTTAACCTCATAAAAAAAAAAAAAAAACTTTCCTTTTCCTTTAAATCCTCGCTTGTCGGGCTTATACTACTCTGAACAATGCCTGAACTTCATATTTTGAGCACTTCTTGCGTTGTTTTTTGCCTCTTCACAATGACTCGCTTAATTTTGTCCTAATTTGTAAGTCGCTTTGGACAAAAGCGTCTGCTAAATGACTAAATGTAAATGTAAATGTGTGTGTGTGTGTGTGTGTGTGTGTGTGTGTGTGTGTGTGTGTGTGTGTGTGTGTGTGTGTGTGTGTGTGTGTGTGTGTTTGTGTGTGTGTGTGTGTGTGTGTGTGTGTGTGTGTGTGTGTGTGTGTGTGTGTGTGTGTGTGTGTGTGTGTGTGTGTGTGTGTGTGTGTGTGTGTGTGTGCGCGCGCTCATGTGCGTGTGTGTTGCCTCTGCGTTTGAAATATAGGCAAGTTGAAAGGGCTGATAAAAGAGGGGGCAAAGACATCATGTCGGTCAGTGATGTTGCCAATGATCCCAATGACACACTGCCATATATATATATGGAAACATCATATCATAGGTGCACGATACACATGCATGAAATTTAATGTGAAAATGAAAATTGCATCATACACCTTCACCATTTCTGTATCAAAAAGGCACACACACGCTCACAACTGCACGTCCCAAATTTCAGGCAGTGAGGTGTTATCATTTTCGGGGTTGTTGCAGGCAGCCAGTTGCCATGCTACTGATGAAAGGCTTAGGTATCATCAGGGCTGTGTGTTACTGTGATGTCTGCCTCCTGTTTGAGCCTGTTTGAGCCGGAATGGCCCTGATTACAGCACATAACAGTCTCTCTGAGAAAATTGGAACACATGAGAATTCTGACCTCAGACTCTGCCCTAATTTAGAGCTCTTGTGGATGCTATACAACAGGGAAACCACAGGTGTACAGGCACTTAGTTATTTTAGAAACAAACACCTACATTATGGAAGGCTGTTTCTGCTGGCTAGCAGATGCGATTAAATCTCACGATTGTTATTCCTGGTAAAGTAACAACTGTGAGAAATAATTGGAATTATGAAATATAAAGTCACTTATAGCTAGTTACCCTCCTCCTTCCCCAGCTCCCTCGTGTCCAGTCAGGACTTGGCCTTCTGATATTCCTCTTCGAATCAGACTCATTTTTCTTGAATTATGTTGCTAAATTATTGATTACCCTAAGGAGGGTTATCGCTGCTCTCCCTGCTCTTATGCTAGGCTGGGCAGGGAGTTCTTGCACAGAACAGAACCATTCCACCAATCCAAACTGTATGCTAATTGTCAATCATCATTGACGATAGTGGTCCTGACAGAAGTAAGGTTGCAATTTAATGTGTAGTCACACTCATGAGAAATTGTCATAATTTTGATATATATTCATAGATAAACAGAAAATATAGCTGCATGCATAAGTAAGTCGTAATTGTGGTCCAGATCACTAGTAGTTCCTGAGTAATTAGTGGTGCATTTTATGATATTCAGAGTAAAAAGGATAATTGATTACATCTCAGACACACGTTAATGTTGTGATTAGTAATTCATTGGTAGTTCTTAATGATTCATCATAGTTATTAATGAGCCTAATCTTATTCAGTAATTATTGATGACCTAATAAGGAACTGTCTAGGTCCTAAATTTGCTATTACTTACTGATTAAGCTTGTTTCCATATTAGTTAATAATAGTAGCTGAAGTGTTTATAGTACTAGTCATTTGTCCTGCATTACTTCATACTTACCTATTAATGACGGACCATTATTCTAAAGTGTTATTATTTACTTGTGATAAATAATGCATTCAAGAGAAATAGTAACAATTATGAGAAATAAATTGACATCTGAAGTAATATATGAAATGACCTCATACAGTATGTCACAATTCTGATTTATTTCTTTGAATTGTTACTATTTCTCATAAATGCAGTGTTTTTTTTTTTTTTTTTTTTTTTCTCACAAGTAAATAATAACACTTTAGAATAATGGTGCAATATTAATAGGTAAGTATTCAGGAAGTAATGCAGGACAAATGAGTAGTACTATATTAAATGGAAAACATTTTCTATTTGGGGAAGGAGGTGGAAACGGGCTTCCATAATAAACCTAAATGCACACACAAGTGTTGACCTGCTTTTTTCTGTTGCAAACATGTCTTTCTATGCATGTATACTTGATCCCATCTGCTAATGAATTTGCCCTTTGGGAAGGAAGTGACATCATTCACCCTGTAGTGAGGTGGGAGATCTGGGCTGATTGACAGCTGATAGCACAGACATCTCCTGTACAATGAAATCTTCTGAAAAAATGTTGATGTTGCACATCTACAACTCACATTCTCCTACACACATAGATCAGAACTGCCCGGATCAATACTGATATTTCATGTCTGAGGTCATTTATACATTAGCAGTGGTCTAAGGATAGTCATGCAGGATAACTGGTCACAGCAGGGAGTTTGACCGAATAGGAAGACCTCTCGTTTATAGGTGAATGTGGAGTGCTTTTCGATGTTTCTCTCTGTTTGTCTCAAGTGAACACACACAACTTTACACACATATGAGGCTGTGTGAGAGCAAAAACAGTTGAAATAAAGTCAAATAGTCAATTTGGTATTTTCACACTTGGGTGACCATGACTGTTTCATTTGAGTTGCTGGAGTTTGTCTCTCTCTCTCTCTCTCTCTCTCTCTCTCTCTCTCTCTCTCTCTCTCTCTCTCTCTCTCTCTCTCTCTCTCTCTCTCTCTCTCTCTCTCTCTCTCTCTCTCTCAGTGCAACCCTGGCATTTCCATTAAGATGGGAGCACAGCAAAAGCAATTTAATCTGACACATACATAACAAATAAGGCGGCACCATGTGTTGCATGCAAAAACGGGCCTATTCACATAATTGGTGATTTAGAGCAAGAATATATATATAGCTAGGCCGAGCTCAACCTCGCTGGTGTATCCCAAGACAAGGAAGACAGTGGGAAAGAGAGATCAGTCGAGAGATTTAACCCTTTGACATGGATGATCAAACTGGTGTGATCATTCTAGGCGAGTCCCTGAGGTGTCTGATCAAACCGCCGTTCTTTGAAAGTTCAGCACGTGATGTAATCGATGTAATGCAAAATTCAAATCTGCTTTCATGCTTCTGCTGACCCAGAGAGAGCGCTTTTATATGCATGAAAGTCTTTTCAACCACAAAATATCTTTATTTTTATATTGCTAACATTCAAATAATCACAAAAGTACTGGATTTATATATATATATATATATATATATATATATATATATATATATAGTTAAAAAGTAGAGACAAAAAATAAGCAAAAAATATTTTAGGGGTTTCCATCATTATGAAAGTATTATTATTAAATAATTATTAAAAATCATGCAATGTTTATCAAAATATAAATTTAAGAACCAAAATATCCAATATTTCCTAAACTTGCAAAATATGTAATCATTATTGAATAACATAAATTAGATTTAAAATAAATATATAAAAGTAAACTCAAATTTATACGGTATTACTCTAGCTCTTATATTATGTTGTGGGTCAATCTGACCTGTTATTATTTGAGCTGGACTAGTTAAAGGGATAGTTCTTCTCATTTAGGTTCATGAACATGCCTGCAAAGTGTTGACATTCTGATATGTTGTGGAATGTCTAAATTAATTTTGCCTATCTGAACACCCCTTAAAGGAGAACTCCGCCCTGCACCCTGTTGACTTAAATAGGGCAAATTTTAAACCTGCTTTTAGCCTCTTAACATCCTTGATGTGTCATTACAAGTGCACAGCCAATGTGAGTGATTCCTTCAGAGTGAACACAGTGAATCTGACTGCAGTAGATGTGAAAGATATGAATAAAAATGAATTCGGCCAGCGCTCATACCTGTATTTATTTCCTGTTTTCGGTCGAAGTCCACAGTAGTCGATTGTCGAGTTCACGCGCGTGATCATAGGTAACTAAGCAACAGTGGAGAACTCGACAATCGATTACTGTGGACTTATACCGAAAACAGGAAATAAATACAGGTATGAGCGCTGGCCGAATTAACTTCATTTTTTATTCATATCTTTCACATCTACTGCAGTCAGATTCACTCTCATTAGCTGTGCACTTGTAATGACACATCAAGGATGTTAAGAGGCTAAAAGCAGGTTTAAAACTTGCCCCACTGAAGTCAACAGGGTGCAAATTTTAAAAAGAGGATAACACGGTGTAGGCAACACCGATTTTTGTCGTTGTTCTCTGTACTGACAGCACTCCAAATTTACAAAAAAATAAGCTCAATGTTAAAATTGACCGTAGTTCTCCTTTAAGATTGTCTCTGCTTGGATTGAAGATACAGATGCCAATTTTCCTCTTGACAACAAAGATGTATAGTGTTTAACTACTTTTTTATGTATCAAGTTTTACTACTTATGATGCATTAGAAACTCAAAACACGTCTGCTGTCTGTCTAAATTCTAAATGACTTTCGCCGATATTATAGTAAATTACACTGATCTAAATAATACTTCCCTCATCAATTCACAATACCTCTATTCGATATCCTCTGAAATTCAATTTAGAGGAACATATGCTTTAATAATACGAAAGCGCAAATGATGATTTGAGTTTTATCAAAATCCTTCTCCTTTGCCTTTTCTGAAAAGCCATTTGATTGGTAATGTACGTGCCTCCATGGGAGAAAAAAAATGAACCTGATGTGTGTGAACCAATCAAGTGCTTTGAGAGATACCGCATGAAAGGAAAAGAAGAATTGCTTTGGTAATGAATTATTGAATGGAGAACAAAATGATGCCTTTGAAGAGAATCAACCCCACAGGGAATCATTCAAAGGGAGAGAAAGCGAGAGAGAGAGAGACAGAGAGAGAGTTAGCTACTAAAACAGCCTTTTCCCTGCTGAATGGCTCTCTTTTGCTTAAAAGCGAAATCCTTCTTTGTTGCTTTTTGATTTGCATGAAATTGTTTACTACCTTTTTATGTCAGCATGAGGCAAACACAGGCTGAGGGAGAGTGAGGGGCATAGTCCATGTGGAAAAGACGGAGGAAAAAAAGAGACTGTGTGGGGTACAGCGAAGCGACAGAGGGGGGAGATGTTGAAGTTACGTCTGTGGATGTGAATAGACAGTTCTATTCTGACCATTGCGCCTTGCAGGCTAAGCGCTGTCAACCTCGCTTACGACTGATTTCCGTGAAGCGTGTGTATGTGTGTGCGTGTTGTTGTGTGTGTGAAATGAGCAGCTAGTCTCGACCACCTGCTCCCTCTGGCTGCTCCTGCCACTATCAGATGTGTCACATGGAAACGGATCCCTCCGAAAATCTGTCCGTTCCTCCTAGAATTCCCTTCAAATACGTGACCTTGATGGCTCATGCTGTGACATAAACATGCTGTTCTCTTTCCTGATTGGCTGTAGTCAATGCTTTAGGACCAGTTACATCCTGTTTGTTTTTATCACGGAATATGATCTTATCCTATAGCATGATGATTTAATTCAGAGCTCACAACTTGGATGTGTGCATGTTTGCTGCTGCCACCTGGAGTAGGTAAATTAGCACCTGTGTGTGTGTGTGTGTGTATTTGTGTATAACTTTGCTTACATATGTACCATTGCTTGTGGTTTTTGCTATTGTGCTGATTAAAATCAAGGCACTGTGTGCATAAGCGAGTTTGTGTTAATGCTGAATGTGTGTGTGTGACCATGCATGTTTGTTTCTCTGTGTGTGTCTCTGCCAGGAGGCATGGGGAGAGTTACTGATGCGTCAGCAAAGCGTCACTGTGTGTGTGCGAGCGCATGTGGTTTCCTCTATTATTCTGTCTTTCTTGTCCCCTCCCCTTCTGTTACTTCCTGAGCTGTTAACTTTATCTGCACTCATCCTAATATGTTTTGAAATCTTAAAACAGACTGACTGGTTTCATTTATCCATCCATTATATCTATGATGTGGTGAAAATTGTATTTTAATTGTTTTTGTAAACAAATGGCATACTCCTTTGTCTAATTGCATAGCTAGCATTTTATGTATCCTAAATAAACACAATTAATTAATGTTCTAACTGCATAATTTGACAACATTACAGCTGGACTGAAACAATGAAAATATTCTGCACACAAGTGACATTAAGCTCGATTTCTCTTTGTTTTCTTTACATTTAATCACATATTTCATCTCAAGCATGCTCTCAATTGACACTTTTGTTTCAAACTAAATAATAAGTAACACACACACACACATATATATATATATATATATATATATATATATATATATATATATATTATGAAATAAATGATGACGGCATGGTCAAAAAATTACTTGTTTTCCTTGAAAAATGTGCTTACGCTTTAAAATATTAAATATTTGTTTAAAATAAGTCAAGTCAAGTCAAGTCAAGTATATATGTATAGCGCTTTTCACAATACAGATTGTATCAAAGCAGCTTCACAGTATTAAATTAAAATAATACAACAAGGTTTGTTTCAAGTGGAATTTATTGATTGATAAAATAAAATAAAATATCCGCAAAACATCCCCAACTGAGCAAGCCAAAGGCAACAGTGGCAAGGAACCGAAAAACTCCATCAAGTGACCTAATGGTGTTCTAAAACTCCATCAGGTGACCTAATGGAGAAAAAAAAAAAACCTTGGGAGAACCCAGGCTCAGTCGGGGGCCAGTTCTCCTCTGGCATTTATGAACTAGAGGCCGGATTGTAGTTTGAACTGTAAGATTAAAAATATTATATGAATGCCTGGCCGAAAAGATGCGTCTTTAATCTAGTTTTAAACTGGGAGAGCGAGTCTGAGCAACGATCAGTATCAGGAAGGGTCTATTCCAGAGTTTTGGAGCTAAATGTGAAAATGATCTCCCTCCTTTGGTTGATCTGGATATCCTAGGTATGACCAAAAGCCTTGAATTTATTGATCTGAAAGAGCGCGATGGATTATAGGGCGATAGAAGATCCGTTAAATAGACTGGAGCTAAGCCGTTTAGGGCTTTATAAGTCAGTAGCAATACCTTGTAAATATTACGGAACTTTATAGGTAACCAATGCAGTGATGATAAAATCGGTGTTATATGATCATATTTTCTTGATCTAGTAAGAACTCTAGCGGCTGCATTTTGGACTAACTGTAGCTTGTTTATTGAGGATGCAGGACAACCAGCTAATAAAGCATTACAGTAATCTAGTCTCGAGGTCATGAATGCATGAACTAGCTTTTCTGCATCAGAAACTGATAGGATATTACGTAGCTTAGCAATGTTTCTAAGGTGGAAAAAGGCTGTTTTTGTAACATATGAAATATGATTTTCAAAAGACAGGTTGCAGTCTAATATAACACCCAGGTCTTTTACTGTAGAGGATAAAGTAACAGGACATCCTACGATGTTAAAGTTGTATTGTAAGAGGTTTTGTGGGCGGTTTTTTGAAACGATAAGTATTACCTCTGTCTTGTCTGGATTTAATAAAAGAAAATTACGCGTCATCCAATCTTTTATATCTTTAACACACTCTGTCAATTTGGATAATTTAGCGTTTTCATCCGGGCCGTGATGAAATATAGATTTGAGTGTCATCAGCATAACAATGGAAACTAATTCCATGTTTCCTTATAATATTTCCAAGTGGCATCATATATATTGAGAATATTAGAGGGCCCAACACAGATCCCTGCGGCACTCCATAGTTTACTAAAGTTATGATCGATTTTTCTCCATTCAAATAGACAAAATGGTAGCAGTCTGATAAGTATGATCTGAACCAGCTTAATGCTTGTCTTTGAACACCAGTATAATTTTGTAGTCGATCTAAGAGTATTGTATGATCTATAGTATCAAACGCAGCACTAATATCAAGTAATACTAGTATTGAGATACAGCCTTGGTCAGAAGCTAAAAGTAAATCATTTGTGAAAATAAGATTTTTTTAAAATGCCACTTGGTGTGATCTTTTGTATTATAATGCAAAAACATTCCTAAATTTTTAACGTGTCTTAAGTGTCCAAATACTTTTGGAGCACTTAGAGGAATTAAACGATGTATTTCATATCCCGTGAAAGCCTTTTTTTCTTGCATTTGAAGTAATAGATGTGTGTTAGCCTTGGCTGTGTTGTATAGGGCTTTCACCCTGTGTGTGTGTGTGTGTGTGTGTGTGTGTGTGTGTGTGTGTGTGTGTGTGTGTGTGTGTGTGTGTGTGTGTGTGTGTGTGTGTGTGTGTGTGTGTGTGTGTGTGTGTGTGTGTGTGTGTGTGTGTGTGTGTGTGTGTGTGTGTGTGTGTGTGTACACAATTGTCCATTGGTTGCAGGCAAGATGGCGCTGGGCCAAATGGAGTCACTGAGCTGAATGCTGTGTATATGGGTAGAGTATGAGGGTGGAATTGCCTGGGTACACTGGCCAATGGTATGGGCACTCCCTGCCTGGCTGATAATTATAGCCTAGATACACACACACACACACACACACACAGATGGCATGGACAGTCTTATGGTCCCCAGAGGATTTGTTTGGCTCTTTCTGCTCTTTCTGTTTTCTGAATCTGTCCTTCTGTCCCTCTTGCTTTCTCTTAGGTGAAGCGTGTGTGTGAGTCTGGAGGGATCCTGTTATGTGGACAGGCAGAAACTATAAAGCTAAGACCTGCAGCCATTTCAGGTGCTCGGAAGAAAGGACCGTGGCATATCAGGCCTGGGGAATTCTGTCAGGAGATTTGGGAATACTGGCATTCTGGAATATCTCAAGCTCCTTCAAGGTTATCTCGGAAAGCTCACATGGAGGATTAGAGAAAATGAGGCTGGCTGGCAAATCCAAGTTCATTATCTGCTGGTTTTAGTGCAAATGGGTCAGTTCCTAGTTTCGATGACCATGCATGTATTCATATATTTAGTACCCATTCTTTGAGTTTCAATCCAAATACAAGATTATTTTTAGTGAATTTTACAGTAAAGGACATTACAAATGTTTGTGGAAGTCAGTGGAATTGCAGAGTTCTGGTAATTTAGTCCTCCATCTGATTTGAGGTCCGTTTAATATGTTTTACTTTAGCCAAGAGAGTAATTTCAAATTGGAAGGAACTGATCCTCGGCCTGATTGAGTCATTCAATCATTCAGTCCTTTAAAAAGGCTTACCTACTTCCCCGGCCAATCACAGCCTCCGATGAGGCGCAGGTCAGGAAGGTGGCGGCTGTTAATGCCGTCTGCTCCTCTAAGATAATCCTCCAACAACTTACGAATTATGAACTGGAACGGTGTCTATTTTTTTACTGAGCGTTATAATTTATTCTCTTCATCCGAGCTTGTTTTATTTGACATTTCCTGCTGACTGGTGTGTAAAATTTGTCAAAGCGTCAAATTGAGCGTGCTTGTTTGTTTGCATCGTGGAAAATGTTAAGGTTACAAAATTACGCCATTTGAAGCGCGAACGCACATTAAAGTGCCTTTTATTCCCGATCACACGCACAATAATTTCAGTTAAAATGCAATAACTCTATGGTGCTGATATCTGAAATGATATATTTCCCATCTGGCTGCAATGGTGTGTGTAGTGTGTGTTTCTTTGAAAACAGAGACGGCTGCGTTTAACGAAGTTCAGAGTTCAGCCTTTTTAGAAGACTGGCTAGACTGCCAATTACTCTGACTTTGTTTCCGTAGAAACGCTCAATTATGGGTAATATGCTAATAAGCAGCAAGCAGGCTGCCTCCTGTGTGAGCTGCTTTGAATTTGTTCTTTTAATCTCCCTCTATTCCAACAAAATCAAACACTGCAAATCAACTTAAAGGATCTGTGCTAAACAGTCATGAAACTGTAACAGTACACGCAGCAAACACTTCAACTGTTGTTGAGCAGGTGCAACTGTCAAGTCCATATATATTCAGAAATGTGTAAATTGTGTGTAAAGTGTGATTTACTGTAGGAAAGGGGGATAAAAAGAATGAAAAAATCCCATTCTCAATTGTTTCTCCAAGACAGGAACAAATTGACACTTTTGCAAGGAGACTCATGTGATCTCTTTTGCAGTTTCTTAAGAGATCCTAACAATGGCTTAAACTCTGGTTTGCTAATACCAAAGTCTGTGATCATCCTAATGAACTCAAACATTTTACCTCAGATTCTTCCAAAAGCAAATTATTATCCAGAAGAAAATGTTATTCCTTAGAGGCTATATTTCGTTGTGAGACTTAATGGAGGTCTTTATTATGTTTTGTTTCATTATCAACAGATAGTCTCCTTAAGCTTTAGGAGAAGTAACAGTAGACACAAATATGAACTTTTTTGGGCATATAGTAAGAGTATAGAGCTGTAAAGATTGATTACATTGCTCAGATCATTTGGATGGATTTGATGATACATGTTGTCATATTGAGTTCATATTAAATCTTTGACATTTTCTTAGAGTAAGTCTAAAAAGTGTGCATTTAACTTTCCCATTTTGGTAAAACCACCAATTAAGTTAAAATGCTGTTGTGTTTTTATTATTGTTATGCTTATATTACATACTGTAAGCCAATTTCTCAAAATGCATGAATAAAGTAGGATTTTCCCCAGATTTCTACTAGTCTCACAATCTCAAAATCAAAGTTTTTTCTGGTCCCCCACCAAAGATCAACCCAAAAGTTAGGGTATTTTTAAAAAAATCTTTTTTTTACTGCATGTATATTGCATTTACTTAGGTAAGATTTCGGACAGAGATTTCTAACCATTCCCATTATAAATGGACCTTTAAAAGTGGAACTTTGAGTGATCTTGATCATTACATTTGGACCTAAATTATATGTATTTAAGTTAAAATTATAAGGAACAAGAATGTTCAAAATGTTTATATATGTACATATACTGTATCTTAAATGTACTATTTTTGTTCCAAGGGCCTAACGCCGTCTTGAGCTGTAATATTGAGGTTTCCTTAAATATATACACTCACCTAAAGGATTATTAGGAACACCTGTTCAATTTCGCATTAATGCAATTCTCTAATCAACCAATCACATGGCAGTTGCTTCAATACACTTAGGGGTGTGGTCCTGGTCAAGACAATCTCCTGAACTCCAAACTGAATGTCAGAATGGGAAAGAAAGGTGATTTAAGCAATTTTGAGCGTGGCATGGTTGTTGGTGCCAGACGGGCCGGTCTGAGTATTTCACAATCTGCTCAGTTACTGGGATTTTCACGCACAACCATTTCTAGGGTTTACAAAGAATGGTGTGAAAAGGGAAAAACATCCAGTATGCGGCAGTCCTGTGGGCGAAAATGCCTTGTTGATGCTAGAGGTCAGAGGAGAATGGGCCGACTGATTCAAGCTGATAGAAGAGCAACTTTGACTGAAATAACCACTCGTTACAACCGAGGCATGCAGCAAAGCATTTGTGAAGCCACAACACGCACAACCTTGAGGCGGATGGGCTACAACAGCAGAAGACCCCACCGGGTACCACTAATCTCCACTACAAATAGGAAAAAGAGGCTACAATTTGCACGAGCTCACCAAAAATGGACAGTTGAAGACTGAAAAAATGTTGCCTGGTCTGATGAGTCTCGATTTCTGTTGAGACATTCAGATGGTAGAGTCAGAATTTGGCGTAAACAGAATGAGAACATGGATCCATCATGCCTTGTTACTACTGTGCAGGCTGGTGGTGGTGGTGTAATGGTGTGGGGGATGTTTTCTTGGCACACTTTAGGCCCCTTAGTGCCAATTGGGCATCGTTTAAATGCCACGGCCTACCTGAGCATTGTTTCTGCCCATGTCCATCCCTTTATGACCACCATGTACTCATCCTCTGATGGCTACTTCCAGCAGGATAATGCACTATGTCACAAAGCTCGAATCATTTTAAATTGGTTTCTTGAACATGACAATGAGTTCACTGTACTAAAATGGCCCCCACAGTCACCAGATCTCAACCCAATAGAGCATCTTTGGGATGTGGTGGAACGGGAGCTTCGTGCCCTGGATGTGCATCCCACAAATCTCCATCAACTGCAAGATGCTATCCTATCAATATGGTCCAACATTTCTAAAGAATGCTTTCAGCACCTTGTTGAATCAATGCCACGTAGAATTAAGGCAGTTCTGAAGGCGAAAGGGGGTCAAACACAGCATTAGTATGGTGTTTCTAATAATCCTTTAGGTGAGTGTAAATATTATAATCTTTATGAATGAAAATAGGTTATCCTTTAGTGAAGAAAAACTTTATTTTTTTATTTTTTTGCAGTTTCATTGTAGTAAGAGTGAATGTAGTACTAGTAACTTTATTTTAGCTGAAACTTAATAGTAACAAAATGTACTGTACCACTGTATAAAATGACACTTTACTAACTGAGCAGTAGAGAGAGCTTTGTGAGTGTGTTCAGTATGTTATCAGTTTTCTTGTGATTGTGGGAGCTAATCAAGGAGAAACCAGCTTTAAGAAGATCAATACTTTTCTTAAGGAAAGAAACTAATTAATCTGTGCTATATCTTTTTCTTTCTAGTGTTAAACCTTCATATGTTTTTATACTAAGTGAACAAGATGCATCGATTTGTGAAGATTTGTGCCCATGTGTGTCGTGTGTGTCTGCAAGAATCTACACAAACTCTCTGTGGGTTCTCCAGGGATCGATACGTTGATTTAGGATTGTGGACAAAGAGGATGGGCATGGATTCTCTTGTTTGTCACCGTGCTGTTGAGTGTGTTTGTAAGTGTGTGTGTGTATGTCAGCAGGCTCTGTTTTGGTCTGAGGCAGGGACACACACATTCACTGGCAGGGCCTCAGCAGTCGCCGCCGCTCAATTTGTGTCGGTCACAGATGATGAATAATGCATGCTGGGAAATCTCCACCTCACCTTCCCTCCCTGAGAAAAAGAAAGAGAGAGAATGAAAGAGGTGCCCTTTGAAGGAGAACAAAATGCCTCTCTGAAGCAAAGAATTCTTTCTGTCCTCTTGTTTTTGAAGCAAAATGGTATTCTTTTAAAATTCAATTGCACTCTGCGCACACAGCTAATACAGGCATAGTATTGCTTTCTAAACTACACAATGCAAAAAACCTGTGCAATGAATTCATATTTCTCACATATAAGGAAAAATCATAATTTACTTACCTTAATTTTGTTCCGAAACTTCCAAACCTTCCTACTTTGCTGAATGTTCAGGCCATATAGCTATAAAAAATAAAAATAAAAAAAATGACAAAAAAAGTGCCATAAGTGCATGCATCTTAAAGTGATCCATATGACTGTTCACTATATTTTGGGTCTTCTGAAGCCAATCTGGTAGCTTTTTGTAAGATACATACTAAAATATCTGCTGTAGCTCTCAAATCACATTGAGTTTTCATCAAATATACCACATCAATGACGTCAAACCTGGCTTGATTTGTCTTGATCCACCATTTGAATGAATGTGAATGAAAATGAGAATAAAGCACTTCTCGTTACTTCACTCTGAAATATGCCGTGAAATGAATATATGTATTTAATTAAATCGCAACATTCTCACTTTGATAATCAAACTGAACCACATCTGAATTTTAATCCTTTGGCATTCCACAGAAGAAAGTAGGTCATACAGGTTTGGAACAAGATGATAGTGAGTAAATGATGCCAAAATAAAGTGATTTTTATGTTTATGCATTTCACAGAACATTACAGAAGCATTTTTTATATGTATATTTTCATGCCTTAAGATGTATGATTCTGTCGTCGTTTACGCTGTTATAGATCGAACAGTTTTGCTCTAATTGCATGGTTTCTGTTTCCACTGCACATCAAATAAAGCAAATAAAAGACTCTGTGCGCCGCCAATCAAAGCTGAACTTCGCATAAATAACATAAAACTTCTGAAATGATGTGCATGTGTGAGCGAAAGATAGAGGCACGGAATGACAGGCAGAGTTGTGCTTCTCTGAGGAAATGAAAATAAACAAGGTGCATTTAATTCTGTGTTCTCAAACACCTGCACCGTTTGTGTGTGCGTGTCTTTGTAGAACTTAAACCCTTCTTTTTTTCCTTC